>NC_134409.1:43788809-44041309 GCF_038048845.1 Mixophyes fleayi
GGAAACAACTGGAGCCTGGAGCCAAGAACTATCCTCAGGAGTGAAAGTGTGTTGTTCTGGCCATGAGCAGATCTCAGGAGCAAGTTTAAATAGAGTGTTTCTAAATTCTATTGGTTTCATAGATCATGTGATCCCAGCTGCCAAAGACTGTTTGTGCTGGAAGGAACACCTGACTAAATCCAAAATGGCGACACCCATCAAATAGAAGAAACAGTAAGGGCTAGATTTACTAAGACTCGCGTTTGGTTGTCCCAATTCTTTTACTGTAGGGCGGATTGAGGCTTCAATTTAAAAAGACTGGCGAGATGTATGGCAAATTGAAAAAGCTAAACCGTCGGCGGTTTTGTCAAAACCACCATCCAAAAGACAGGACAAGACAGTTTTAATACCTGCTTCAGAATGGCTTGATCGCTTAAACAGGCTGTTTGAACTATTTTGCCATTCAGAACATAAGAGAAAGCACCATTGACATTTAAATTATTTTGGCAATCATTATGTATTGATTAAGGGGAAAAATTAAATAAATATTAACTTATGAGGGGGGAAAAAAAAAATCATTATATAAAGGGGACGAAATTATTTAATTATTATGTTATTCGGACAATATGTAATGACAAATTGTGCAACATAAATAATTGAATCCACCATTAAAAATCAGTTAATAATAATATATATTCACATTTCCGACATAATATAATGCTATAACTGTGTCCCCTTAAAAAAAATACATAAAAAAAATTCCCTCATAAGTTAATATTTAATTCATTTAGACCTTTCATCAATAAATAATGATTTTCAAAATAATTACAATGTCAATGATGCTTTCTCTTATGTTCTGAATGGCAAAATAGTTCAAACAGCATGCAGTTTGAGCAATCTTGACAATCACAACCACCTCATTCATTTTAGCCGTTTGGATGGTTGTTTTGCGGTGGTTTTGAAAACTCCAGCTTAGTAAATCTGGCTGTTTGTATGTTAGTCATTGTTAAAATTTGAATGGCGGTTTGTAAAGTGGTGGGTTTGAAAAATGTAATTTCTGGCCGTTTTGACAGCGTCTTGGGCTTTCCGGAAAAATACCCGAAAAGCGGCGGTTTGACTAAACCGCCCTTTAGTAAATCTAGCCCTGTTTGTTTACCAATGAAAAAGTGATACTCAAGACTGCCGCAGGTGACCAGTAGAGAACCGGATAGCCGTGATATAACAGTGGCGGACATGGTATGTGAGCCTAAGACCCTGATGTGTGACAGTCCTATATTAATTTTTTTTTATGTAAACCACTCTCAATTGCGAATTGATAAAATCAATGCAAGCTGAAGCTGCCTCTTTTTTATGAAAAGGGGGAAAAGATAGAACTAGGATCACAGCCAGCAACTAAGGCATCACAAGACTTCCATAACCAAGACTAAGCAATGGAAGAACACAAGCCAGCAGGTTCTTTCTACATGATCGAAGATCTCATGAAGGAGAAGAAGACCTTGCAAACTGAGCTGGAAGCAACTGTCAATGAAAACAGAAATTGTGTCAATTCGCTCTAGAAAACCTTGCAAACAAAGTTGATGAAATATGGTGAAATCAAGAAGCAGCAGGTCAGGAACTCAAAGATTTAGGATATAGTGAGAATAAACAACTTGCATATAAAAGATGTCCCTGAAATTGTAGAGACTGCAGGCCTCTTTGTTAAGAAATAGAAGCATTACATGTTGAATTACTACTGCAACCATGTGTAGGATCATTTTTGCAGTTCACTGATTCAGCTGGTTGCTATGTTTATAGCAACCAGCATTGCTTCTATTCTCTGTAAGCATCAGCTGTACAATTACTGCTGCAGCCATGTAGCTAATCATCCAGTAATCTTCTGATTAGCTTTATTGGCTTTATAAACTACTTCCTGTTACCATTCCAGTGCAGGGGATAATTTCTGCTTGACCTAGTGTGCCTTGTATCCTGACCTGTTCTGCTATTTGTACCTTACCCAGATTGTTTAAAGGAACTGCTGTCTTCTCCTGCATTCTGAACTCAGCTTGTTAAATGGAGTTACTCTAAAATCTTTGCCTGCCCTGACCTTTGACTTGTTTAAAAGGAACTGCTGATTTCTTCTGCTACTGGCCTCGGCACTGAGCCTTGCCTGTCTGTCACTGAGTTCTGCTATTAACATCCTGGTTGCTCACTGTCTGCTACCTTGTGCTGTCCACTCCACTGGGCAACTGCCAGATCATTTCGCATTAACCCCTGCCTGTCTGGCACTGAGTTCTGCCAGTAACATCTTGGTTACTAACTACCTCCTACCATGTGCTGTCCACTACACCAGGCAAGTACTAGATCAACAACTGCTACTACCTGCTTAAGTCCTGGGGGTCACCAAGTACTGTGGAACATAAAGAGTTCCTCAGAAGGGAAGCCGCTACAGGTGAGCGTCTCACGAAACGGTTCTAGCAGTTGAGGATCTCCCGCTACTCGGCCCTTATAACACTCTTTTCATATGTTGAAGGTTAGGTAAGAAACTCTTACCTAATTATTCTGCTGAACAACGTTTGTTAGTGCACACCAGTCATTACACCCTAAACCAGCACCAGATCAACAACCTTTAAATGTAGTATGTCTACACTATTATTTCATCAAAGAAAAACTCTAGCTGCAAGCAAGAAATGCCCACACAATCCCTTTCTGTGATGCAAACCCATTGGCCTTCCAGGAATTAACTTGTTTAAAAAATTCAGAGCTCTAATTAACATTATTATTATTATTATTATTATTATTGTAGTTTACTTATAAGGCACCACAAAAGATTTACAGCGCCATGCATGAAATTTACAGTAGTATACAATACACATACAGCAACGATCCATAAAATAGAATACATTACACTACAATATACATTATTAACCTAAACATTGTTATACAAAGACCAGACATTTTACAGGTTGTTTATGGGACAGTGAGAAAGAGTGATAGTAATGTAGTAGGCCTGGGCTCAACAAAAAAGGCCTGGAAAAGGGTAATGCAATAGTAGGAGAACACGAAGAAAGAGGTCCCTGTTCATGAGAGTTTAAAGGAAAGGGGAAAGACACAAATAGGGTGGCATCGAGTGGGGGAGTGGAAGTGGTAGTAGAGGAATCAGGAGAAGAACTGATAGGCCTTAATAAAAAAAATGAGTTTTGGGCACGTATGAAGAGTAGAGACTATTCTTTTCCACATGTGAGGATCAACCCAGGCAAAGTCCTGGAGGCAGGAGTGGGAAGAGTGTGGTACTGAAGAAGCAGTCATAGGCAGAGTAGAGGGGTAAGAAGGAGCATAGGTAGAGATGTTGTTGAAGAATTAGTGGGGAGGATAGGTTGGAGGCTTTGTAGGTAAGGAGTTTAAATTTAGTTCTATAGGACATGGGGAATTAGTGTTATGTCTGGCAGATAGGGACAGCAAATGTAGAACAGTGGGAGAAAAAAATAATCATCGAGGGTAGACTTTAGATGGACAAGCTGGTAGTTGGCTAGGCCAGAGAGGATGACGTTACAATAATCAAAGCAAGAGATTACAAGGGAGCGAAAATTAGTTTTGGTAGCTTTCATGTTGAGAAAGGGCCAAATCTTGGATATGTCTTGGAGGTGGAAGCGGCAGGATTTGAAGAGAGACGGAATGTGAGGAGTGAAGGACAGGGAGGAGTGAAGGATTACCACTACAAAGCGGACATGAGGAACAGAAGAGAACACATTAAAAATTAATTTGGCATTTACTTAATGTGAAGCATCAGAGACTATCCTTCTGGAAAAATACTGAGGCCCCTTCCAATTAAAAGCAGAATGTCAGGTTCATAAGATGGAGCACATTGCTGGTATTATCACTAACAAACCTGACAATTTGGATGCCTTGGATGCCTTGCCTGCAACACTATAGACACCACCACTTAGCTTTGAACTATATCTGAGCCAATCAGATTGACATGCAGACATGGTGATTTCTCTCCCAGAGTCCCAGGTGCTTTACCCAGAAGACCAGAAGAAGTCTTCTTTCTTTGATAATTCCCCGAATACATAATACATTCTAAATTTGATCTCTACTTCAGATGTATAGCCTTATTTTTATTTTGGAATTTCATGTATAACTGGAAAATTTAACTTTACTATTATATTGCTCACTAACCTCACATACCCACTTTCTATTTTGTACCCTATGCCCCATCCAAGTCTGAATAGAGCACAATTGTCATGATCTGCCTACAGCGTATGCATTACATGCTGCTTTGCATGGCAGCTCCTGCCTTTTTGTCATTCTATTATTTGTATTTCTATTTTGTGTTCCAGCAGTACCTCTTTTCCCCAGAGGTGCTGCTATTGTGCATTATTCTTGTGCTTAAGGAGTTAACCTGTATGTTCACTAATTATCTCATGCACCTGGGTGTGTCTCATTCCCCTTATATATACCTGTTCCTCCCAGCAGTCATTGCTGGTTATTGTTGTCATCCTGATGTCATATCCTGTGGTTCCACCTTGTGATTCTTTCTCCTACCCTGCTCCTGTGATTGTATGCTGCATTGGGATCTATCTCAGCATACTATCTGCTGACCTGTTCCTTATTTGTACCTGGGACTTATCCGTGTATTTCCCTGTGCATGCTGTCTGGAATATTACCTCACCTCCTATTTACCTGCATCAGCTGTATATCTGGTAAACTCTGCAAGATATTATCTCATCAACTGTTCACCAGCAATAAACATTGTTTGTTTTCTCCACCTATCCATGACTCCTCAGCTGTATTTCTACTCTGATTCGTGACAGTATAACCAGCCCAAAAAACAGCTTTGGAGTCAGGTGAAAGTTTTGTTTTATTCTGGGACCTTTTTTTTGCTGCAATCAAGTTTTCATTTGTCTTTTGCAACATGTCTGTTTTACCAATCATGGAATTGCCCCTGCTACAAACCTTACAAATGGACATTATATTGTTGCGCTCCCAGCTGGCCGGATTTTCCGCTTTGCTTTTGGACCTACTCAGGAGACTATCAGAGACGGTTTCACTGAAATCTAATGCTGTTGATTTGACCCAGCCAACTCTGTCTGCTGCTGAATCCGTGCCGCCAACACCTTGCAATAATACCATGTCAAATTTGCATTTAACTAACAACTGCAGTTTAACTAATGCCCGGTTCACAAGTGGGCCACGCCCCCATCTGACCGAAGTGGAGCGACAGCGCAGAGTAACCAACAAACTGTGTCTCTACTGTGCCAGCAATGCACATTTCTTGCAGGACTGTCCTGTCCGTAGACCACGTCAGCTTACTGAACCATCTCCTGTTGTTTCCTCTCGGCACTCCAAATCTGTTTATGCTCCAGCATTCCTGTTCTCTGCGAAGAGACCCGATCTGCCAGCTCCAGCCGCCTGTCCTGAGGCACCCATTCCCTCTGTCTCCTGTGCCGAGGTGCCAGCCTCTGTCTCCTGTGCCGAGGTGCCAGCCTCTGTCTCCTGTGCCGAGGTGCCAGCCTCTGTCTCCTGTGCCGAGGTGCCAGCCTCTGTCTCCTGTGCCGAGGTGCCAGCCTCTGTCTCCTGTGCCGAGGTGCCAGCCTCTGTCTCCTGTGCCGAGGTGCCAGCCTCTGTCTCCTGTGCCGAGGTGCCAGCCTCTGTCTCCTGTGCCGAGGTGCCAGCCTCTGTCTCCTGTGCCGAGGTGCCAGCCTCTGTCTCCTGTGCCGAGGTGCCAGCCTCTGTCTCCTGTGCCGAGGTGCCAGCCTCTGTCTCCTGTGCCGAGGTGCCAGCCTCTGTCTCCTGTGCCGAGGTGCCAGCCTCTGCCTCCAGCTCTGAGGTCACATCATCTGCCTCCAGCTCTGAGGTCACATCATCTGCCTCCAGCTCTGAGGTCACATCATCTGCCTCCAGCTCTGAGGTCACATCATCTGCCTCCAGCTCTGAGGTCACATCATCTGCCTCCAGCTCTGAGGTCACATCATCTGCCTCCAGCTCTGAGGTCACATCATCTGCCTCCAGCTCTGAGGTCACATCATCTGCCTCCAGCTCTGAGGTCACATCATCTGCCTCCAGCTCTGAGGTCACATCATCTGCCTCCAGCTCTGAGGTCACATCATCTGCCTCCAGCTTGGAGCCTGCTGCCACTGTGTCCGGTTCCGAGTCTCCTGCCACTGTGTCCGGTTTCGAGTCTCCTGCCACTGCGTCCGGTTTCGAGTCTCCTGCCACTGTGTCCGGTTTCGAGTCTCCTGCCACTGTGTCCGGTTTCGAGTCTCCTGCCATGGTGTCTGGTTTCGAGTCTCCTGCCACTGTGTCCGGTTCCGAGTCTCCTGCCACTGTGTCCGGTTCCGAGTCTCCTGCCACTGTGTCCAGTTTTGAGTCTTCAGCCGCTGTCTCTGTTCCTGAGCTCCAGTCTGCTCCAGAGGGGGCGCTGCCCTTCCAGTCTGCTCCAGAGGGGGCGCTGCCCTTCCAGTCTGCTCCAGAGGGGGCGCTGCCCTTCCAGTCTGCTCCAGAGGGGGCGCTGCCCTTCCAGTCTGCTCCAGAGGGGGCGCTGCCCTTCCAGTCTGCTCCAGAGGCGGCGCTGCCCTTCCAGTCTGCTCCAGAGGGGGCGCTGCCCTTACCGTCTGCTCCAGAGGGGGCGCTGCCCTTACCGTCTGCTCCAGAGGGGGCGCTGCCCTTATCGACTGTTCCAGAGGGGGCGCTGCTCTTACAGTCTGCTCCAGAGGGGGTTCTGTCCCTCCAGCCCGAGTTGCCAGTCCATGCGGTCCAGCCCGAGTTGCCAGTCCATGCGGTCCAGCCCGAGTTGCCAGTCCATGCGGTCCAGCCCGAGTTGCCAGTCCATGCGGTCCAGCCCGAGTTGCCAGTCCATGCGGTCCAGCCCGAGTTGCCAGTCCATGCGGTCCAGCCCGAGTTGCCAGTCCATGCGGTCCAGCCCGAGTTGCCAGTCCATGCAGTCCAGCCCGAGTTGCCAGTCCATGCGGTCCAGCCTGAGTTGCCAGTCCATGCGGTCCAGCCCGAGTTGCCAGTCCATGCGGTCCAGCCCGAGTTGCCAGTCCATGCGGTTCAGCCCGAGTTACCACTTGGTGCTGTCTGCCCTCAGGCTTCTCAAAGTGCTGTCTGCCCTCAGGCTTCTCAAAGTGCTGTCTGCCCTCAGGCTTCTCAAAGTGCTGTCTGCTCTCAGGCTTCTCAAAGTGCTGTCTGCCCTCAGGCTTCTCAAAGTGCTGTCTGCCCTCAGGCTTCTCACAGCGCTGTCTGCCCTCAGGCTTCTCAAAGCGCTGTCCCTGGCAAGCCTTCTGCCCAGTCCGGGCCTGCTGGCAAGCCTTCTGCCCAGTCCGGGCCTGCTGACAAGCCTTCTGCCCAGTCCGGGCCTGCTCCCAAGTCTGCCGCCCAGTCCGGGCCTGCTCCCAAGTCTGCCGCCCAGTCCGGGCCTGCTCCCAAGTCTGCCGCCCAGTCCGGGCCTGCTCCCAAGTCTGCCGCCCAGTCCGGGCCTGCTCCCAAGTCTGCCGCCCAGTCCGGGCCTGCTCCCAAGTCTGCCGCCCAGTCCGGGCCTGCTCCCAAGTCTGCCGCCCAGTCCGGGCCTGCTCCCAAGTCTGCCGCCCAGTCCGGGCCTGCTCCCAAGTCTGCCGCCCAGTCCGGGCCTGCTCCCAAGTCTGCCGCCCAGTCCGGGCCTGCTCCCAAGTCTGCCGCCCAGTCCGGGCCTCCTGTCAAGCCTGCTGCCAAGTCCGAACCATCCGTTGCCAAGTGTGAGCTGTCATCTACCTTTGAGGGGCACCTTTCTCAATTTAGTGCTCTACTGAGGTTTTGTGCTTCTTATTTCCCCTCAGTACCTAGCCTTGCCAGTGACCCAAAGAGGCAAGTTTTGTTTTTGTTAACACATTTTAGAGGAGAGGCTATGGAATGGGCAAACCCTTTTGTTGAGTCTGATCACCCCATTCTTTCTGACTTACAACTATTTGTCGAGGCAGTGATCAACAAGTTTTCACCAACACCTCCCGCTATGCCTTGTTACGGGGCCTCTGTATTGTCAGCAGGTCCACCCATCTCACCTGCCCTAGAGATTTCTTTGTGCTCCACCCAATTGGTTCAAACTGCTGTTCCAGGGAATTCTCGCAAAAAGAAAAAGCGAAAGAAGAGAGCAAGGTCTACAGAGCTTGAACTGGCAGCTGGCATAGTCTCCTTTGCCCATCCACCCATGGACGAGGACTTTTCTGCCGGGCCCCCAATTCTGGACTATGATTCCGATGAATTCAGACATTTTTGGTAATTGGGCGTCTGGAATCCGCCCTTAAGGGAGGGGATACTGTCATGATCTGCCTACAGCGTATGCATTACATGCTGCTTTGCATGGCAGCTCCTGCCTTTTTGTCATTCTATTATTTGTATTTCTATTTTGTGTTCCAGCAGTACCTCTTTTCCCCAGAGGTGCTGCTATTGTGCATTATTCTTGTGCTTAAGGAGTTAACCTGTATGTTCACTAATTATCTCATGCACCTGGGTGTGTCTCATTCCCCTTATATATACCTGTTCCTCCCAGCAGTCATTGCTGGTTATTGTTGTCATCCTGATGTCATATCCTGTGGTTCCACCTTGTGATTCTTTCTCCTACCCTGCTCCTGTGATTGTATGCTGCATTGGGATCTATCTCAGCATACTATCTGCTGACCTGTTCCTTATTTGTACCTGGGACTTATCCGTGTATTTCCCTGTGCATGCTGTCTGGAATATTACCTCACCTCCTATTTACCTGCATCAGCTGTATATCTGGTAAACTCTGCAAGATATTATCTCATCAACTGTTCACCAGCAATAAACATTGTTTGTTTTCTCCACCTATCCATGACTCCTCAGCTGTATTTCTACTCTGATTCGTGACAACAATGCAGTTTCATTGTTGCAGATAATTTTACTTGCATTGACTTTCAGCTACCACTGCCATTCAGGACACACACAGTTGATGACTTGGTATGGTTTTTGGCTAAAGTGTAATAATATAACCTTGCATTCACAAGAAGCAAGGGAGGTTTACAGTAACTCAGTGATTACAGGGATCAATTATGTTGGCAAGATATACAATATTTTCTCATTTATTTGGCTAATTTCGCCATCTTAAACAATGCAGTGGCAGCATGCCCTTGACCCAGCTGTTGGTAGATGGAATCATTCTTTCTCATATTGTTGATTCCTTATAGCAATATTTTCAATAATCTGTTAAAAAAAATACTGTATTTAGTCTACTAAGGACATTTGGAAAACCTATAGCTTGTCCATCTTAGTTGCTGGAGATCAAAAAGACTGACAGTTCCAAAATTGTCAATCAGTAGGTGAATTGTGCAAGCAATCATAAAATCCTACAAGTCTTAGAACAGGTTAGCTCCTTGAGAGCTTATAGCTCACTTTACCTGAGGTATAGTGGAATTATGGGCAGCTTAGAGTATATTCTCCACACACCCAATCCTCAGGCATTATTGTATGGATATTCTGGGCCTGATGCTGAGTTGAACTGTCATCAATTTTGGTAACGTAAATTGCGAAAAGTTGCACTGTGCATGGCCACAATAGAGCACGTGTATATGTTCGCATGCAGAGTTGCGTGTATCTGAAATTTGAGCTTCCTTATGACTGAAGAGATAGAATAAGCGAGGGAAGTAATGTTCTAAAGAAGGCTGACTAATGCAAGGGCAGGTCCACGCAAGTTCTGGTTAGGCAAACCAGCATGGAGGTGCATATACACCTGTCAAGGGGCATATCTTTTGCATCTGGTAGAGAACATGTGCAAATAGACAATGGTAGCATTAGCTACCCACTTCTGATTGGCTGCAAATTCACCTCTAACCAGCAAAAAATGTTGTAGGATTATTTTTTTAATTGTTCTAATTTCTACTTTCATTTGTATGTGAGAAGGAATATTATATGAACAGTGACAAGAAAAAGAACACCTCACCAGGCATATAATGTAGATCCTCCCTCTCTTATGTATATTTGAGTAACTACCAAAGTGTTCTTTAAAAATATAATATACAACATGTGCAGGGAAATATTAGGGCTGCCGTGGAGTTCTTCAAGAACAGAAAATGAACATTACCTAATTTGCCTTTTTTTTTTCTCAGACTCCCTGGCTGTCTCACTAATGGGATGTACCCAAGCAATGATAAAGGGCAGGTAAAAAAGGAAAACTGACACCAGTATGGATGCAAAATAAAAGATAGTTATTGATCTAATGTTTGAAAAACCTTTCTTACAAATTGACAGTCCTTTGATGAAATCATATCAAGGACATACTGTTTCAAGAAAATTTGCAATAATGACCATCCCAGATGTCAATTGCTGAGGCATGAGCTTTTTGAGCCCAGCATGCAGCTACTGCTCTGGTTGAATGAGCCATGAATATATCCGGCTCCTCCTGCCCTTTATGTGCCTGTATGATAACTTCCGTGATTCATCTTGCTGTTGAGTTCCTTTTCAAGCTCCTGTTAGAAGGATGAAGAGTTGATCAGTCTTGCGACATTTGTTAGTCCTAGAGAAATAAATAGCAATTGTTCCGTCAAGGCCAAGAATATGTAGGTGTTCTTCTTCTTGACTTAATAATTGTGAATTAAAGGATTGTAAAATAATCTATTGATTTATGTTGTAAGTAGATACTACTTATGAAAGGAATTCAGGATTTGTCTGAAGCACTACATTGTCATGATGGTTATTCAAGAAAGTTTGCTTACACCATAATGCATGAAGCGCTCCAATCCTTCTAAGGGGAGTGATTGATACTAAAAGTAACACCTGGGAGTAAATGTATGAAGCTCCGGGTTCTTCAACACCCACGAGTTTGGCGTCTTCAGTGCTTAAATTTAAAGCGCCGCTGAAGAAGTCAAATACCCAAGGCAGACATGTAGTGCCAGGGTTAGAAATATTGTGTTTTTTTTTTTTTTTTTTAAATCAGGTAAAATTTTATTGCATTTTCCTTTTTTTTTTTTTATAACATTTTAAACAACAAAAAAGCCCATAACATTGGGCTTAATCCCCAATTATAACCCACACAGTGTTACAGGTATTATCAAGTAACCATACATAATAGTATCACAAAAGAAAAAACATTGACATTCAGATATACAAGCCAAGGTATGTACACCTCCCACCATTTCAAGAAGCAATGAAATAATATTACAGTTTTGATAATACAGAATATAATCTTTGACCTTAATGACTCAACAATAGGCGGCTGGATGTCTGCCCCGAGCATTCATTAGGAGAGCTCCACCTCCCTCAACCCTTCTGTAACATATGGGGATATCCTCCACCTATACCATATTCTTTCATACTTATCCACTAGGTTCCTGCTGGTGTACATGAACCTTTCATGGCCGACTGTATCGTTAACAAGGTCAATCCAGCTACTCAAAGTCGGGCCTTCAGGTGCCATCCATTTTCTAGCTATCACCACCTTTGCCAATATAAGTAACGTGTTGATAAGCAGTCTAATAAGTCTACGGGTTTTTTTGTTTAAGCCCAAACCGAATATAGAGAGTTTTGGAGTCAAGGCCACCACTCCCACCTCCAGTCTTTTAATACAATCCTCCACCTTTCCCCAAAAGGATGAAACCAGCGGACATTCCCAGAGCATATGCCAAAAATCTCCTTTTTCACTCTTACACTTGGGACACAACACCCTCTGACCCCCACTAAACTTAGAAAGCCGAAGAGGGGTGAGATACGCTCTGTGTAACAGAAAAAACTGGACCTGGCGAAATCTGACTGGTGCAGTGACCTCTTTCGGGCTACATAACACCATATCCCATGCCTTGTCACTAAGTCTCCCCAAATCCTCCTCCCACCTGCATCGCAGCTCCGGCAAGCCCCCTTCACCAGATCCTTCCACCAATATTGAATACAAAAAAGAGATTTGCCGTCTTTGGCCCAACCTGGACAGTTGCACCCTTAAGGAGTCTGCACTAAAGCTTGGGGCAGCTCCCCGGAACTGCGAGGCCAAAGCATGTCTTAACTGCAAGTATCTATAAAAGTAACCCCTAGGTAGCTCATATAACCTCTGAAGTTGCTCAAATGAATATAATAACCCATTTTCATACAGTTGCCCAATCTGTATTATATTGTAGATTCGCCAGGCTCCAGCTCCCTCCATCCTAATCATTTCTCCAAAATCCAAATTATCCCAGAGTGGAGTGCACGGATCTAAATCCAATCCACCCCCAATCTGGGCTGACAGTCGCCAAACCTTCATGGCCTGAATTAACAAGGGGGGGTCCCTCCCAACCTTTCTTCCAGCCAGAAGAAACTGCACACGTGTATGATTAGATCCTGTCTCAGTGACTAAAAAGTCATGCAAATCTACACCCAACCGCGACCGGAACCATACCTCAATATGCGTTAACTGGGAAGCAAAATAATAAAGCCGTAGATTCGGCAAAGCCAAACCCCCCGACCCTCGAGAACGATATAAAGTAGTAAGCTTAACTCTTGCTCTCCTGCCTGCCCACACCAAAGAAGCCATGAGATGTTCAATGTATCGAAATGTGCTATGAGGAATATACACCGGTGACTGCTGCAAAACGTATAAAAACTTTGGTTGGATTATCATTTTGACCAGGTTAATTCTACCTGTGACCGACAGTGGCAGCTGCTTCCATACCCCAATCCGGCTCCTAAGATAGTCAATCTGAGGTTGGACATTACGCTGGATATATTGACCCATATCACTAGATATCCAGATACCAAGATATTTAAATACTGGGATCCATTTAAGAGGAGTCTGCAAAACTTGACCCATAGGGCAAGCACCCTTAATCGGAGTTACACTAGATTTGTCCCAATTAATCAAAAGCCCCGAGTACCTGCCAAACACTGAGACCACACTGAGTAGAGTTGGCAGCGATTTATCAGGATATGACAAAAAGAGCAGCATATCATCTGCATAAAGGGCAATCTTGTCCGTCCTGCAGCCCATCCTCAATCCAGTAATATCTGACTGCATTCTAATCATACATGCCAATGGCTCTATGGCCAAGGCAAATAGAGTGGGGGACAAAGGGCACCCCTGTCTGGTACCTCTGCCCACAACAAATTGATGGGACACAAAGCCATTTACACAGACTCTAGCTGTAGGGGAGGAGTATAGCAGTCGAACCCATTGAATAAAAACCGGACCAAACCCAAATTTCAACAGCACCGCCCACAGATACCTCCACTCCACAGAGTCAAAGGCCCTAGCAGCATCTAACGACACCACCACCGCCTCCTCCTCCACCGGGTGGGGCAACTGCAGATGGCAAAAAAGCCTACGCAGATTTATAGCCGTAGATTTCCCCGGCATAAAACCAGTTTGGTCAGGATGTACAATCTCACTAATTACCCGATTTAAACGTGTCACCAAAATTTTTGCCGAAATCTTAATATCTGTTGTCAATAGCGATATAGGTCTGTATGATTCTGGAAACAAGGGATCCTTTCCCGATTTAGGGATAAGAACTATAAGGGCTTCAGACATAGACGGAGACACACATCCCTGAACTCTAAAGCTTGTAAACATATCTTTCAAGCGAGGCACAAAGAACCCCAGATGCTTCTTATACAACTCTATGGGTATCCCATCTATGCCCGGAGCCCTGCCATTTGGAAACGAGGCTATCGCAGCTACAATCTCCTCATCAGTAATTGACAGGTCCAAACTTTCTCTACCATCTGTGCTCAATTTAGGTAAAGAAACAGCCGCCAGATACGTGTCTAAATCAAAGTCTGAGTACTCAGCTCTTGACACATAAGCATCTTTAAAATATACATAGAAAACATCACTGATCTCTTCGGTCAAGGTATGCACAACACCCAAAGTATCTGTAATCCCCGCCACTACAGCCGCCGCCCTTTCTGACCTTGCTAAATACGCTAAAAACCTACTACATTTATCCGCTTCAAAGTATTGAGTATGTTTAGCAAATAACAGCTTACGCCTTGATTTATCTAACAAATAGTCTGACCATTCTCTCTGTACCGCTAGCCAAGCCATCCTATCAGAAGCCACACGAGAAGAGAGATACACCTCCTCTAACCGCACAACCTCTTTTTCCAATTTATCACCTCTCAACCTAGACTCTCTTTTGAAACAATTAATACTTCTAATTAAGGAACCTCTTAAAAAAGCCCAGACAAAAGGTGTGGCTGCGGTGTCCACATTGGTAGCAAAATACTCTTCCCATTGGGATTCCGAGGTATTTCCATCCTGCAACAATGTCAACCAAAAGGGATTAAGTCTCCAAAATGCTTGACCCCTAGAAACATTAAGTTTGACTGTTAATACCAACGGAGAATGATCTGAAATCCCCCTTGGTAAATATGCAGCATCCGAGACAGCCGGCAATAACTCCTTTGATACAAGTCCTAAATCAATTCGGGAGAAAGCATTATATGAAGTGGAATAGCAGGAGAAACAGACCTCCCCCGGATGTCTCAGACGCCACACATCCACCAAACCCATCTCTTCCAACAGATCAGCGAATTTCGTTTTTTTAGCACGTGTAGTATCCCCCACCTCCCTCCACCTATCAACATTGGAATCCAACACATTATTGAAATCCCCACAGCAAATCACAGGAGTGTCCGGGGAGAGAGAGACAAAATCACTAAATTTTTTTAAAACCTCACTACTATACGGGGGGGGGGACATAGACTGACAATAGGTTTATACGCTTGGAATCAAAAATGGCCCTTACAAAAACATATCTACCTAATGGGTCTGACTCCACCATTTCCAAAATAAAGTTTACTTTTTTACATATAAGGAGAGATACCCCTCTAGAATGACCCGTATGAGTAGCATGATATACCCATCCAACCCACGGTTTTTTAAGGGCCAACACTTTACATCCCACTAAATGTGTTTCAGTTAGACATATAACATCCGCTTCATACTTTTTTAATTGGGATATGACCAAAGACCGTTTAATTTTATCATTTAGGCCACAAACATTCCAAGTCAGGATTTTAATAGACCCCCTATTCATTTTTCCAGTCGCCATAACACAAGGGAATACACATAAGACATTTCTGCATAAGAATCAACCCCCTCCAGCCCAGGCAGACACCCAGCCACCAGTCAACCATATTAGCATATACCAAAATAGTCAGTCTCATCATCTGAAAATATTTGCATAGAGATAAAATACCAAACCTGTCACTGCATTGAAAAACCCTACCCCTCCCTACCCTATTCAAACCGCCCCCCTCCCCGTATATCCATCCCCAACTTAGACATACCTGGATCCCCTTATAACTATCCCGCATCCCCTTAAACAGCACACACAACTATCTCCACGTACTTATGGAAATACCCGTATGCACCGAAAAAAAGGGAGGGAGGTCGCGACCCTTTAAGCAAGGGAAGCCCCCCAGCCCACAAGTTCACCCTAATACTCCTCCAACCCGCCATACCCACCCAGACCCTTAGCACCTACTGTAGGATCCAACAATCTCAAACAATATCACCCCATAACAGACATTTTCAAAAGCATCCAAATAACTACAATATTAACCAAAGTATTTCAGTCATATATAGTCAGAAATCAAAGTGATATATATTGACAGAGCATATCTCAAACATTATGACTATCAAAGGCACACAGTCTTGGTATCATCTCAGTTCGGGAGACCAATACATCACCAAGAGTATCTTCAGTACGGACGAAGACTACTTGGAGCTCTCCTATCCAACCAGTGAGTCGCCTCAGATGAAGATCCAAAGAGAAGGGTAGTTCCATCCGCAATCACTCTTAATCTTGCTGGGAAAAGCATAGCATATGGCAGTTGCATTTCACGAAGACGACGCTTCACCTGAATAAATTGAGCTCTGCTTTTTTGTACATCCACCGAGAAATCAGGATATACAGCAACTCTCTGATTTTGGTACATCAGTGGGCCCTTAATCCGAGCCAGGCGCAGAATAGCATCCCGATCCTTATAATGCAACATCTTGGCAATAAATGTGCGCGGCTGTGCACCAGGAGGCGGTCTTTGAGTCGGAATCCGGTGCGCCCTTTCCACCGCAAACTGGGCCGTGAACTCCTCTCTGCCGAACAGCTGGATCATCCAATTCTCCAAGAATGCCTCCGGAGCATCTCCCTCTGCCTTTTCAGGGAGACCTACCAGTCGAATATTACTGCGTCTGAGGCGGCCCTCCATATCTGACATCTTCTGTTTAACCGACACCATCTGAGCCTCCAAACAAGCAATTTTCTGTGGCAAAGGGACTGTAGTATCTTCAAGTATAGAGATGCGGGCCTCCGTCTCCGACACTCGCTCTCGAATTTTCTGAAAATCCTGCCGCATCAATGACAAATCAACCTGCACCTCTCCAATTTTATCCATTACCTTCTTTTCAGAGGCAGCGATGGCTTTCAGGACCTCCTGAAGAGTAGAATCAGCAGGTGTGTCTGCATCTTTAGAAGACTGGGGTACTTGCAACTCAGATGCAGGAGCTCCCCCTGTGTTTGTAGCAGGATTAGAACGAGCATATTTCTCCAGCCTGCTAGCAGCAGTATTACTTGTAGAGTGCTTACCCATATTAGCACCTGCTACACACAGATTGCTACAGATACACTGTTATGATGTATTATACAAGTCCACTGTAGTGAATGCTCAATAAAGACACCACCTGCACGCAGATAATTCACAGAGGGAAAAAAGTCACCAGGCAGCTTCAGATGACACTGTATATAATCTCCTTACTGTGCCACAGATAAAAATCTCAATGCTTTTAACAGGCACCACTGTAGAACAGGAATGTGACCGCTATGCCTCCTATACAGAGTGACTGCATATGTTCTGTTCTCCCCCGACACTACCTTTCAAGATGGCGCCGCACCTCTCTTCCCGGCGGGAACACCCGGGGACCGACACTCTGCTCTTCACTTTACCCCAGCAGCCAGATGACCTCCCTCCACACGGCTCGCTCACACAGGGCAGGTAATTAATGACTCACAGGGCCTTCCCCGACCCAGGAACTCCTTCCCCGCCAGCGCGCTCAGGCTCATCCACGCTCCGGACACCAACACTGACTGTATCTCTCCCGAACCTCCAACAGAGACACCAGCTGGACCAAGACAGGCAGGGGCAGTTCTTACACCAAATTATCCCCGTTAGAAGGAGCCGGTAACACAGCAGGATATCGCTACAGGATATTTAGGCTGGAGAGCTTCAGTCAGCACAGCCTACTCCATGCTCCGTCAAGCCACGCCAGAAATATTGTGTTTAGTCCAGAATATACACCTTTTCCAGATTCTGTACTAAATCATGGATGAATTCTTCTGTCTAGCTTGCAAAAGCACTTTAATTACCTAATCAGAAATTATATTCTCTTTAAACCGCGTCCACTCAATTTTCATCAAAGCAAGAGTGCCCGGATTTGGGTGATATATTAAGCCTTGACATAGAAGGTCTGGTCGAAGAGGTAGAGGCCTCGGTTGCACTAGGAGAATCTCTCAGGCCATCGAGAACCATGGCCAAAAGGGAGAAAGGACCATTACTTCCACTTCCCCACTCCTAGTTTTCCGCCATGCTTGATGAATAAGGGGAAAAAGAGAGAACACATACCCCAGTTCTCACTAGGGCATCTATAATTTTTGCTTTGGAGTCCTTGTGATTGTAATTTTCCTATCATTAAGATGTCCAGTTTGTAGCTTTAAAATCCTTGTTCAGAAATCTGACACGTTTCGCTTGCTCAAGGGTTGATCTTTGAAAAAGTCAGCCCTTGAGCAGATGCAACGTGCCAGCATTTGTACAAGGGTTAGTGCATGCCTGAAATAGCAGATCTCTTTAAAGCTACAAACTGGACAAATTATACCATTGGATAGCAAATTCCTTTTTCAAACGAGCTTATCAGTCGTCTTTCACCTGTACAAACAAGAAGCACAACTGATTGGGGCAATCAATATCTCCCTCAGCTGCTGGAACTTTATAGGGGAAGAATTTTCCCCAACAGCCTGGATGCCCTCTCCCTGCACCAGAAAGGTTATGAACATAAGGGGTGCATGGATGAAACACGCCACCCTATTCATTATTTAGAAGAACTGGATCTGAAGGTGCAATTAGCACTAATTACAGGTGACACTGTTGCTCTATTTACACTCTCTATGGTCATCTGTTGTCTGATTTGCACCGTTTTTGTTATCCTTGGTTTATCCACACATATTCAGGACTTTGATTATTTGTTTACAAAGTGTACTGGCCACACACTTTGTTTCTTAGAAGAACATCTGTAAGTTAGTATTTAGATTGAAGACCATATTATAAATATTTACCATTTAAATTTATTGTTATTTCTGCATTTGCAGACATGCACTATATTTTATACAAAGATAACCTCTTTTAGAGGTAGTCTTTATATTATTCCACTGTTGGTGGTTTATTTGAGTTTTATGTATTGTGATTATTAGTATTGGTTATAATAAAATACTAAGCTCAGCTCCTTTAATTTTAATACACTTATTTACTATGGTTGGTTTCCTTGGCACACCTGGTTTTGTGTAGATTTGGTTTCTTTTTTGCAAAGAGTGGCACCCTTGATTGGGTATGCGTCAAGGAACAGACAATTTGATTTATTTTTTCAGTTGTCTGATAGTATATATACTATACTTTTGAGGGCTCAAGATATGTTATTTAAGCATTTGTAGACTGTTAAACAAAGCATTTAGTCACAGTGGGGAGGTTGGGTCCATGGATTTCACAATGATGTTTTCCCTGGGAACTTGTTAAAATGATGTTGTGTGTGTGCCCTCTTGTCAGAATATCTAACACCCACTGATCTTAAATTGTGAATCTCAAAGTACCTTTAAATCCTGACCACTACTTTAACTTGAAGTTGTGCTGTTTTAAGTCATTGTGTATTTTTAAATCTAAACAAAATGTTTTTTCTCGGTACACTGCTGTTTTGCAATAGAAATGGATATTTACCACCTGCTATCTTCTGAATCATTAGATAAGTTTTTCTCCAAGCGTAATGAACTTTTATAGAGAAGTATAGTTAACCTATTCTTCGATTGTGGATTGTCTGTCCAAGGATTCAACCAGAGGGCTCTTCTGGCTGCTACGGTAGTTGCTACATTTCTGGCTGAAAGTGTGATGGGATCTAAAGAGGCATCCCATAAAAACACCTTTTCTCATGATATCTATATTTATAAGCAGATATTCTCTACTTTTGTTTCCTGTGTATCTTTGCATAAAGTATCTATCCAGATACTCAGTGGTCTGGAAACAAAGGCCATTCTTAATGCTGCTTTAATTGTTGTTCCTCCAGAAATATGTAATTTCTTAAGACATTTCTCAAATATCTATCCATCGGATCTTTTAAAGATCCTTCATCCTACAATGGTAGTCTTGGCAAATCCAAACTGCTGGGATTAGACTGCTGCCTGTCCACTTGTTCCCATTCTTAACAGATGAGATCCTTAATCACTTTATGCTTTATGAAAACATTGGGGGGTAAATGTATCAATGTCCGGATTCTTCAACTCCGGCGAGATCGGCGTCTTCAGCGCTTAAATTTAAAGCGGCGCTGCCTTGTAAAGGGAAGTTTCCCTTTACAAGGCAGCACCGCTTTAAATTTAAGCGCTGAAGACGCCGATCTCGCCGGAGTTGAAGAATCCGGACATTGATACATTTTCCCCTGGGCCGGATTCATTACGGCATGCATCTGCTGATTTTGAGCGTATGGTATGCAAAATCACTCTGCGCATGCTAAGAACCGACAGACACGGTTGGTAAAACAGCCCTTTTCCGTGTGGCAGCACATGGAAAGGGCACTTACTACAGCCTATGAAAAAGGGGAGTGATCAGGGCGGGGATGGGGCATGTGGTTGTAGTGAATGTATAGTGTGAGAATGCCAAACTTGAGCGCATGCAGCCACAGCAGTCGCACGCTCTACGGCCATGGAAGTAACCCTATCTTTCTGCCATACGTCTTGCTCCAGCTCTGGGGCTAGTCTAAGTTAAATTCACGCACCTGCTATGAACTTATAAATTGATTGAGCAACTTCCACTTCTGTATTGTTTGAGAGTCATGCTCTGGCATCAGTAGCTGATGGGGAGTTCTGGTGCTCTACTGCAATTTGGAGGAGATTGGGGTACCTCTTGGTAAGTTAGCTCTCAATTTAAAAATACATATATGTATAGCCCAAATATAGGGACTCTCACTGTTTAGAGTTCGGACCAGTCTATTAGCAGAAGCACCATGAAGTGGCAGGTGGCTTTCCATACATTTGCAAATGTGTGCAACAGAGATTTCTGCATTTTTATGTACAAATAGAAATAGCAACTCTTTTGCTGGTTATAGCAGTGTGCTGGGGGATATTTCTCTGTATTTTTTCCTTGCTGGATAACCCCGCTCTTTCAAGCACCTGCTATGAACTTATACATTAATTGAGCAGCTTCCACTTCTGTATTGTTATTTAGAGAGGCATGCTCTGGCATCAGTAGATGATGGGGAGTTCTGGTGCTCTAGTGCCATTTGGTGGAGTTTGGGGTACCTCTTGGTAAATTAGCTCTGGTCTTCACCAAGATTCGCCGCATGGCGGAATCGGTTTTG
The DNA here is from genome assembly GCF_038048845.1 of Mixophyes fleayi. Classification (NCBI taxonomy): domain Eukaryota; kingdom Metazoa; phylum Chordata; class Amphibia; order Anura; family Limnodynastidae; genus Mixophyes; species Mixophyes fleayi. The sequence continues at coordinate 43,809,331 of NC_134409.1, forward strand.
CTGCTGGAAGCCCGCAGGTCGCGGTCCCTAGATTAGCCCCCTTACGTAATAGGTGAGAGGCTGTAGATGAGATACCCGGAGAGCAGACTCTAAAGTGGTAAAGCCGGGCAGGATAATTAGCTGAAGTAGATCAGCACACATCGAAGATCGCTGTCATGTTTCAGTGGAGCACCAGATCAGATACACTGAAGAGATACCACAGTCAGGAGAGTCGCAGGGTTGGATACACGGGAGCTCAGCCAGGTCGGGGGGAGAATCACTACTGTCCTGACACGTAGGGCTCACTGAGCCATGTAGTCCCACAAAGTAAAATATAAATAAATCAGACCACCCACATTAAAGCCACATTACTTCATTTACTAATAATAAAACCCCTAAAATAAATCACAACACCCTAGTTTTAACCGCATTTATTTATTAAAATAATAAAACCCCACATACTTACCATCTGGTGTATTCACCTCTAAGGGATCCAATCTTGTAAGCTTTCACTCCATTAGACTTGAAAAAACCATACCAAAATGGTCCTGTTGCTGTACAAAAAATAACTTTCCAGGTCCTGGAGTAGTTCAAAAAAATTCCAAATGTGCTTGAAAATTTTTTTCGTTCTTCAGTCAAAATGACCCTAAAATATTCCAACAGGATCGGACTTGGCAAAGCAAGAAAATCTTAACAACGACAGCACTATTGTCTTCCATAGAAGAATAAAATGCAAACAGTTTATACTGTAGGGGGATTTCCATGACAGAGAAGGAATGCTGCCCGATCTGCCAGCTCAGCAAGCAGGGGAAAGGTACATACGCACCTGCAGTGCCTGTGTACTACAACAGTACTGTGCCCAAATTCAACAAGCCAAGGATCTTGATATATATGGCTTGATGAATTTGGAAGCACGCAAAGGCTACATATGGGCATCAAATTCTGAGCACAGGTTGTGCTCAGAATGCATGCCCTAATGAATAAGGCCCTTTGTGTTTCCTTTAATGGTCCTCAAAGAAAGCATCCTGTAGCGATTTAATGGGTGGTGCATCTTGTATGCAATTGATTAGTAAATATGTCTAACAGGACCTCTACTGTCTATATATTAATAGATTTTGTGTTTTTATTATCTCCCCTTCATCACTTTCAGATGAACCATTATATACACATAATGATTCTTCCTCCTAATAAATTAGAGGGTTCAAATATATCATTAGGTTCCAAGCCTATTTGTGACCTGACTCTTTAAATTCCTTAGCAATCATAGATATCCAACTTATTTGAAAAAGCTTTCATAATCCAAATGTATATGTTCTTTACATTGCTGAGGAGGCTGATTTATATCTTCTGTGTCCTGCGGTATGCAATCCTTCCACAGACTGGCTTCATAATCCACTGCTTGCTCGTTGTCACATACTCCACTTACTCTCTTGTCGATTTCTTATTTTTTCTTCCCAACTGCAACCTCGGAAATGGTACTAAAAGGGGAAATATTAATAACTAAGCATTGCACCCTTACTAGGGACTTACCTTGAGCTGGGCTTTTCGGCTTCTCTGGTGTGGGCTTTGGGTCTGGGAAGCCACCCCTGTCTCAGCTTGATTCCATGAGTGATGCAACACCAAGAACTTCTATGATCCAATCCAAGAATGCAAGATAAGTCCCTTAAGAAAATAAATAAACCACTCTACACTAACATCTGCCTTGTTTAGCTGGAGAGGCAGGAAAAAAAAGGAAAGGAGGAGCATTATATTGCTAGTGAGGTGTTTTCTTATCCTGTCTCTGTTCAGCTGAGCAAGGAGTTATCCATTTGTGAGGGCTGCCACGGAGTCCAAAGAGGAAACAAATGTTAACAAACTTTTCTTGTGCTTATGACCTGGTTGTGTGTATCTGTATATAGGTGTATATATGTGTGGCGATCACTATGAAAGTTTGGATTCGAGAGAATAAGACACAAGGACATTTGTGTTCCATTGCCTTTTTCTGTCCACATCTTGCTGTACTACAGTTTATTATACTTTGTGTTCATGCGGTTGCTAACATATGATATTATATTCTATGTCATCTGCTTGTCATCTGGCCAACAAGGACATTGCGCAATAATACCCTGCAACTTCAACTTCTGTATTTGTCTGAGAGGCATGTTGGCGTCAGTAGCTGAGTGGGGGTACTGGCGCTGAATTGTTGTTTAGAGGCTTCTGGGGTACCTCTTTGATAAGTTAGCTTTCAATTTAAAAACACATATGTATGACCCAAATATATTGGACTCGTACTGTTTAGAGTTAGGACCACCCTATTAGCAAATGCGCCGTGGAATGGTGGGTGGCTTTAACATACATTTGCAAATGTGTGCAACTAAGACTTTTGCATTTTTATCTACAGTAGAAATGGCAGGTCTTTTGCTGGCTATAGCAGTGTGCTGGGTGACTTTTCTGTGTGTTTGTTCCTTTTAGGATAACCCCACCCTTTCAAGCACCTGCTATGAGCCTATAAATTGATTGAGCAACTTCCATTTCTGTAGCAATAATACCCTGGCCCAGACTCCTAGGCCCCTCTTCCCAGGGAACCACCTTTCCCCAGCCAACAGGGGGAGGACACACTGAGGTTAGCCCTGTCATCTTCTGTTAACAGAATGGCCATGAGAATGTCAAATTAATTCCATACTTACCAGAATTTTAGTTTCCTGGTCATTCTGTCAGCATTCCTTCATTGGTTTTAAAGTAATTACTTTGACAATCAAAGGGAGTAGATGAGACCCTTTTATACATATTGGCATATGGCTTTGTTTTTGTTTTTCAGATCTGTGGGGATAGGGATAATACTAGTTACTAGTTTATGTTAAGAAATAATTACAGTTTTATTTATATTCTTTTATGTACATGTAATTATTTTGCAACCTTTTGTCACAACTTTTATGAATCTTGGGGTTTGCATTAAAACTCACAGTTGAACAATTGTTCCAACCATAAAACTCATACATGAATTCTACAGTTTGTTTAAAAGTAAGTAAAAATATGTATTTTTATTTTTTTTTAAAAACTTGTATTCAAAACAAAGTATCCCTTTATATAAATTACAGATAATTTACAGTCAGAGGAAGGCAGTTACAGACATTTTACAGACAGAGGATAGCAGTTACAGACAATTTACAAGAAAAGGAAAAGAATAACCAGACAAGTGTCTGCTTAATGGCATTCCACAAGATACTCCAGAGAGAAAGTGTTTAAGTGCACATGTTTTGGATGATCAAATGTTCATAATTTACAATGTTTACATGGGGAATAACCTAACCCAACAGAAAGCCTGAATCATCTAACAATGTCAATGAATCAAAAAGACAAACACATTTTAAAATTATATAAAACTTCCCAAAATTCTATTTAGATAGTTGTAGAGAAAAATAAATTGTACATTTTTATCCTCTTTGGAGATAAAAATTAGCTCTATTTCTTATAAGTAAAGATGGTTATTGCACCCAGCATTGATCTGTCATCTGTCCCTTTACTGACTTTAATCATTCTGTAAACTTTCTAATTAGCAACAATATATACCATAGCAGACTATTTTCTTTAATCTCCTGTATCAGGTTTGAAATAACATTTTATATAACATTTTATAAATAGACTATCTGCTCATTTCTATTATTAGATAATTTAATTGTTGAATGTATATTGCATTATACCATCTGTGACAGGATGGACCGCCTATGCCACCCTGACTGTTGTTGCTGGGAACCGGCTGGATTTACTTTGCCACCGTCCCCTTTCATTATTCCGAATATGCCCCTCCTGCTGCAGTGGGAGGGTCCTTCTGCCACCACTAAGCTCCTTCTATGGCACTCAGGACCACGTTCCGTCTAGGTAACTGATGCTGCTAGTGTACCTTGCTGCTGGTTTAGCTTGGCTGGTACACCTGACCTCTCACTATAGATCAGGGTTGCTGTGGATGGATCCCCTCACTTTAACCAGGGCTGCATGGGTAGCAGGCAGAGCGGTGGTACTGGAAAAGCTCATGACCAAAGCCGGAGAACGGATTAGATTTTGGGTCTAATCTGCAGATCACAGGAATACAGCAATATTGAAAATGTTTTCAAGCAGGTCTTGAAGCAAGATGTTTATTTGCTCTCACTGGTTAAAGATCCCAGTGATCAGGTCAGTTGAAATCGGAAGAATACATTACATGCTCACACAGCTCACCTTCTTTACAGTTGTGACATAACTCCTAGCAGAGGTAAGCCAGCCCCTTGGACCTAGCTGGCTCCAACCCGTTTAGAATATTCCCTCAGATCTCAAGATGTAATCTAGTTTTGCATCTAACACAATTTAACTTCCACATCCCCCTGATTTCTTCGGATGTTCTGTCTCCATTGTTTAGAGTTCCTGTCTGTCGATCAGGATCTGCCCCCTGTTGTGCATTCAAGTGTTGGTCACTCACATTGAATATACTTAATTAGCCTTAATGAGCACATCCTAAAGACTACAAACCAGACTTACAAATGCTTATCAGAAATCAAACATATACCTTAGACATGAATGCATTCCCTCTAGCAAGGCTAAACAGAAAAAACACATTTTCTACCATGGTCTCAGAAATAACGATTTGCTATCTCCAAATATACACAATATCAAAATTAAGTGCACGTGCAATTATATAAATAAGCGCCCTGCGATATATGCCAAAAGTTATTTATCAGTGATCCAGTCACACCATCCACTTTAAGAGACCTTGTCATCATGGTGCTAGCATGTCAGCAAAGATTGTAGACTGATGTAGACTGTGAGATGTGCTGTGGAATTTCAAAAGGTTCGCAAAGTATAGTAATTATTATTATTATTGTTAATATTATTATTATTATCTTTTCTTTATAAGGCACCACAACAGGTTTGAAGCACCATACATGACATATACAGAAAGCAGTGATTCATTACATATTACATAATACATGCAGAGCAAAATAAAAAGACAAGAGAATCAGTGTTTCCAAACCTCCGAGGCAAGGCCTCATATTTTAACACATTGTGATTAAGCGGGCACATTCTTTGAGTAGAGGTGCACGCAATTATTAGTTATCTAATCAGTGCAAATGCCAAGCTAAACACCACTCTGTGTAAGGGTGCCAAGATTATTGCTTAAAACATATTGACAAATGTATAGTTGTTACCATTCTGATCTGCTCAGTGAGATGATCCGTGATCATGTCACTTAATAAACTTGACTCTATTTAAAAATATCAGATCTTCTGACTACTTCATTTTAACAGCTATGACAGTTTGGTGGAGGAATGCAGGCATCAAGCTACAACTTCTTGGGGTCCGGCAGCTGGCAGGGAGAGACTTACTACCAATGACAGCACTGGCGGCCACCACGAGGTAAGAACTTGTGTTCTGCTTGTGTGCTCTCATTGAAAAATATCTCACTGTGTTGTACTGGACTCTTGGAGCTGAGCTCTGATGGAGGTTCCAAGCTGTTTGGTGAGTCACATGATGTGATTTTTTTTCTCCTCTCTCTCTTCTTTCATGTGTGTGTTAATTTAATAACAAGGTAAAGATTTCTTTGTCATTATTGCACTTTTTGTTCATTGATTTTTGTCATTGTACAAACTTCTGAAGTTCATTTGTGTATCCTGCTTTTATGTTGTGACCCTTTCATCGGATGCGGTGACAAAGTCTTGCTAAGTCAAGAGTAATTTGTCCTGTCTATATTTCTGCAGTCTACAGGACCCAGACAGAGTTAAATCTTGTAACTAGCATTGTGTTGTGTTGTGAATCATTTAAATGGGGAAAGGCCAATTTTGCTTCTGGATATCCCAGGGAGGTCTGAGACTATTAATTTTCCTTAAAACAAATGACATTACCATCTATCTCTATATTTATATTTGGCGAAATATAAGAAATACAATTAAAGTAATAGGAAGAAGTGATTATGATGAAAAAAATTGTGTTTAAAATGTTATAATTAAATAACAGGAGACCTCTTTGTATTGATAAATATAACTATTGTTTATAATTCTTAATTTTCTGTGTATCGTTACCCCTTAAGCAGCGAAAAAAATTTAGTGCACCATGTATCAAAATATCTCTATGTATTGCTGAATGTTTCAATGCTATTCTAAATGTGATTAAATAAATCATTCACATTGTTTTAGTGTAATTATTCCTTTGACTTTTCTATCACATATTCCAAAGAAGTTTAACAGCAACACGGCAGTGTTCAGAATTGTGTATTTATCCTGGACACATCTTCTCAAGCTGCTATATAAATATCTTTCTGTTGGGCACAGGTCTTTCTAAATTGTTACATTACTATCTAATGTCACTTTGTTAATGAAATGTTTCAAAATAGCGAACCACACTGTTTGCTGTTCAAGGAGAGTTTTACAACATGTAAAAATGTACTCTCATTGCTAAGGAACAGATCGCTTATTTAACCTTCACATATAGGCTATTGATGACGGTTACCTACTTAGAATTATCCCATCATAGGGATTATCCGGATACTGTCCATATTCCTTATAAATGTGTGTCCATTTTTATAATTTTGAAATAGTTGTGTCAGACCATGTCATACCCAAACTTACCCGGAAAGGCTAAAATATCTTAATATGTATAGTATGGAGTAGAGAAGGGAAAGGGGGAACATAGTAGAAACTTTCAAATATATCAAGCGTTTGAACAAGGTACAGGAGGGAAACATTCTTCATAGAAAGAAAGTACTAGAACACAAGGACATGCACTGAAACTGGAGGGAAGAAGGTTCAGAGGAAATTTGAGGAAAAGGTACTTTACAGAAAGGGTAGTGGACCATCATAGGTGGTAGAGGTTAATACAGTAGAGCAGTTTATACATGCTTGGGATAGACATAAGAATATCCTTATAAAGAATACAGGATCAAATAGGGTTTGAGGTTAGCATAGGTTAATTAAACAATGTGCCGACTATATGGGCCAAGTGGTTCTTATCTGCAGTCAAATGCTATATTTTACTATATTTTCTATATTACTATGATAAAAATGTTTTTCGAGTATATTTCAATAATTCAAGAGAAATTAAAAGGTCTCCGAAGTGGCAACAACACTTTGAAGCTGATCATATTTATTTATTTTTTTAAATCATGCTGGGACTCGGAGTTGTAGGCTGTAAGATATCAGTCAATCTTTTCCTCTTTCTGTGAGGGAGTGAGTATCTCTTTTTTTATTATATGGTGTATTACTAGAAGAATAACCTTTAACTTATATGCTCTCCTTTACAGGTGTGTGCAATTTGTTTAACCCAAGTTCGGATCGCTGGATTCATCAATAGTTCTGCATTTTAGTCAAAATTTAACTTATAACTGTGTTACCCTGTCTCCCAAAGGTGGCTAAATCCTGATCCTGTATGTTAATAATCTTTTTAGTTTTTCACCTAATTATGAAACTTCTTTTACAGATACTCACAGAACTCACAGATACTTACAGAACCACATACCTTACACACAATATACTCAAGAACCAGTCACATACCTTAAACACAATAGTCACAAGGTCTCTAAAGACAAAATATGCCTGGAAACAAAAGATGCATACTTTGGTCACTGTCTATCACCAGGTTCACAGATAGCAGCCAAACTGTATGATCCCACAAAGTGCAGAGCCCAAGATCCAGTCATATAAACTACAGAAACAAATACATGTTTTGCTGCACTGAAACAAGCATTAGCAGTTCACCTACACTGGGCATCCCAACAAATGACAAATCATTTTTCTTTTTTTACACATGAGCAGTTCATGCAGGACATGCATCAGGGGTCCTTACACAGGGACTTGGTGACAAACAAGAGCCTGTAGCACACTACAGAGCCCCCCTAGATCCTGTTGCTGGGGTTCTACTAGTATGTATCAGAGCTGTGACAGCAGCTGCACTGCTATTTGATATCTGCAGATATTGTCCTTGGACAACAATTTATTTTGTATGTTCCACATGTAGTAGAAGCTTTGCTAACTTGTAAACAGAGACAAAACATTTCTACTGCCAGGTTAACAATGTGGAAGATTAACTTGTTGGTTCCTTCAAACATCATTTTGTAAATATATACAGTCCTTAATCCTGCTATACTCCTGCCCATCCCTGGGGATGGTGAGAGTTATTATTATTATTATTATCGTCGTTTATTTATAAGGCGCCACAAGGTTTCCGCAGCGCCGTACACAATACAAACAATGGACAGTACAGGGAATAACAGTACAATACAATAAACGAGTAGTACCAACACTTCAGAGGCTGCAGGCAAGGCAAGTGAGTGGAGGTTGAAGCAGAAGAGAAGGTAGCGAGACAGGAGGGAGGAGGTCCCTGCTCATACGAGCTTACATCCTTTAGGGAGGGTAGACAGACGACAGGCACAGAGGATGTCGGAGGAGGGGAGCAAGCGCTCCCCTCTACTGAGGAGAGTGAGCATGGAGAGAGGGTTAGGTGGAAGGCTGGTAGGCAATGCGGAAGAGATGAGTTTTGAGTGCCCGTTTGAAGGAGCACAGGTTAGGTGACAAACGGATGGACCGTGGGAGGTCATTCCAGTGCAGGGGGGCAACTCGGGAGAAGTCTTGAATTCTGGAGTGGGATGAGGTGATCAGAGTGGAGGAGAGGCGACGGTCATTGGCTGAACGCAGGGGCCGGGCGGGAGTGTGGATGGAGAGGAGATTGGAGATGTAAGGGGCAGTGGAGTGGGAGAGAGCCTTGTATGTGAGGGTAAGAAGTTTAAAAAGGATTCTGTAAGGGAAGGGGAGCCAGTGTAGGGCAAGGCAGAGAGGGGAGGCAGAAGAGGAGCGGCGAGAAAGGAAGATAAGCCTCGCAGCCGCATTGAGTATAGAACGAAGGGGGGCGAGGCGAGAGAGGGGAAGGCCGGAGAGGAGAAGGTTACAGTAGTCCAGCCGGGAAATGATAAGCGCGTGGATAATAGTTTTGGATGCTTCATGAGATAGGAAGGGCAATGTTGCGAAGTTGGAAGCGACAGGATTGGGCAAGGGATTGAATGTGGGGGGCAAAAGAGAGAGAGGAGTCGAGGGTGACTCCCAGGCAGCGGAGTTGGGGGACAGATGAGATAGTGGAGTTGTTGACAGTGATGGAGAGATCCATGTGGGATGGGGACTGAGATGGAGGGAAAACAATGAGTTCGGTTTTAGCAATGTTAATTTTGAGAAAGCGTGAGGACATCCAAGAGGAGATGGCAGAGAGGCAGTCAGATACACAAGAGAGGAGGGCTGGGGAAAGATCGGGAGAGGAGATGTAAAGTTGAATATCATCGGCGTATAGGTGATACTGATACTGAAGACCGAATGAGGTGATGAGAGCACCGAGGGAGGTAGTGTAGAGTGAGAAGAGTAGAGGGCCAAGAACAGAGCCCTGAGGGACTCCTACAGGGAGGGTGGAGGGGGGGAGGAAGATCCAGAGATAGAAACAGAGAAGGAGTGTTTGGCGAGGTAAGAGGTGAACCATGTGAGGACAGAGCCAGAGAGACCGAGAGAGTGAAGGGTCTGCAAGAGGAGGGGGTGGTCAACGGTGTCAAAGGCTGCAGATAGGTCAAGGAGGATGAGGAGGGAGGATGAGTTGAAAGTAGTGCATCATGGATCTGCCTTATTTGTCTGTTTAATTGAGCGAAGTACTTAATAGTCCACTTAACTCTCTCCCTCCTCCAGGGAGGAGGGAGAGAGTTGTCACACTCAGAGGGTGGGGAGTATACATCATGATTTTTTTACAAACTGTTGAATAAAACTTTTCTCCCAGGCCAGACCCTGTTGACAGCTCATTGGAAAACCCTAATCCTACTCGTCTGTTGATGGGAGTTGCAACAGATCTGAGCAAGGTGTTTTACAGTCAGAATGTACAGTAGTCACTGACAATGAGGTAACAGAAGATAAGGTATCATCACGCTCAGTTATGTGTCCTGTCTGCAAGTGGACTTTTTCTCCTTCTAACGTTGTTCCAAAACACCTATATAGCAAGGACAATGCATTTGGTGTACCCCATGATTTCGGGTACACCAAATGCATGTAATGGTAAATGAGGATTTTCCTGATATTAAATGGCACACCCATTGCACATGCTAAACTGGGACAAGAACTGTTTAATGTATTAATGCTACATAAAGCAATAGGCATCATGAAATTCCAAGCACATATCACAAACACAGATGTGGTGTCCAAAGGTAATACAAGAGCTGACAAAGTAGGAAAGTCAGCAGAAAAAGTGATAAAAGAACAAAAATGTGAAATAATGACAGTTACTGTAATCCCTGATTAGAAAACATTAATCTCTATGTAAAAAGTTTGTTCTCCACAGGAGGTCTCCAGCTTGTAGCAGGGAGGATTGTAACCAGACCACACAGGTTTGTGGCACAGTAATGATGGTAAGCCTGTTGCACCAAAAAGTTCGTACCCTGTTTTGGCACAGTTTGGTCATGGTTTAGCATACTTATCAAAGACTGCTATGGCTCAACTGATTAAGGCCTATTGGTGTCTTAAAGCTAGATACACACTACACGGTTTTCATCCAATAATCGGCTTAATCAACCGACATATGACCACTCGTTCAAAATTTGGGTCAGTAAGTGTAGTGACACGATGGTCGAAAGTCTACCCAAATGGACGATTGTCGCCTCATTTGGTTGGTCGTACTGTTTAATATTTTTGTTCCAATCTCGTTTCCGTTGTGTAGTGTGTATAAACTTCCGACCGATGTGTACGAAATTGCAATCTTTGCTCACGACAACATGGCTGTAAAAAGTCACTAAAGAGAAGTCCACTCTTCCCTTTACCTTCTAAAACAAGGCTAGCATGTATGCAGTCCATGGACCGAGCGATCGGACCATCGATCGCATGTAAAATCGATCGGCATAAAAAGTTGGTGGAAAATTCTATAGTGTGTACCCAGCTTTACACAGAGCTACAAAATTCTGTGATAGCTATTTCACCTGTTTACAGGCTAATCTTGGACACACTGTTCCCATAGAACCAGCACACCTCCCAGCTACAGAGGGACCCTTCCAGGTAATTCAGACTGATTTTATTCAACTCCAAGTGATAAAAAGGTTGCAATATGTTTTGGTTTGCATGGATTTTTTTTTTTGGATGGTGAAGGCATGGCCCATGGCCACAGTCACAGCAAACATTAGACACTAGTGTAGGATTTAAGTAAAGTAGACTGATTAATAACTACTGAGTTTTTTTAAAGAGACTTTAGTCTTTATGAGCTATTCGCTTAGCAAATGCATGAATTAGGTGTTTTTTTATGGATATCATAGAAGATATGCTTTTGAAGAAAGAAAGTGCAAATTTCACAGGTAAAGTGTTTAAAGTAATGTGTGATTTGATGGGTATAAAGTAAGATTTGCACAGCATGATTATCACAGCCAGAGGACTCTTGATTATTTCACCTTATGAAACTCTTTTTGGGAAACACCCTAATGTTGCAATGGGCCCTTTACCAGACTGACCTACAGGAAATACCTTGACTATTAAGTACTTTGCTCAATTAAACAGACAAATAAGGCAGATCCATGATGCACTACTTTCAACTCATCCACCTGATAATGATAAATGTCATGACATAAATCTAGGTGACCGTGTGATGATAAAGGTGTTCATAAGTAAAGCAGGACTGTCTGATTGGTGGAAAGGCTTTTACCAAGTTCTCCTGACATTTTAAACTTCGGTCAAGGTGGGAGAGAAGTCAACCTGGAATACACGCCTTCAACTGCAAGAAGGTAATTGCTCCCCCTATACTCCTGGTAAAAGAAGACATCTTTGCAGACACGTCCCCCAGTTTTTTTGTGACAACAACTCCAGGTATACCAGTTTAAATGGGCATGATAAACCCCAGCCTGGAGTTGCACGAGGTCAGCACCAGGTAGCTCTTGGGAGCCAAAAAGCTCCCTGCTGTGAAGAAAAAGTGAGACAAGGACCCTGATAAGGAATTTGTTAGGACCCAATCTAACCATCTTTGTTGGAGGAATCATCTTTATTTTGGATGCATATTGTCTGTTTCCTGACTGTTGTAAAATAAGTAATATAACAGACCCTCATTTAACAATGGGAAAAGGGGCCTGGGAGAAAATTTGTTGCTGCTCACACACACATTTACTGCTCAGGTAACCAATGAAACAAATTGATGAGTATGTTCACATATACCCCCGCAGGAGGAAAGACACCTTCTCTTGGTCTAAGGTAACAGAGCAGTGAGTCACTAGAAACAAAACATGCCTTCATTTTAAAAATACCTTAGCTACACACATCCCTCAGAGTCAGTATTTGAGTTTGGCAGGTGTGTTTGGTAATATTGTTATCTGTATGTCAGTTTAGAGCCCAGTAAAGAAATTACACAGACTCATTTAATTTCATGTTAAAAAAATAAGGTTGTAGGAGTCTCTAATTGTAGCTATACTAATATAACAGTAATTTTATCAAAACAAAGTGACACAAAGGAAGACATCATACTTAATGTATTATGACATGCACCGAAACCCAGTGTATCTCCTCTTACAAAATTGAATATTTCAAATGGTACAAAGCGGCCCAGGCCCAAAGTTATTGGGTCTCCATAGTGTTGCCCAGAGGGCTGTATTTTGTGTGTTGAAAAAGGGCTTAATCATGGTTACTAGCTGGGCTAATTAAACTTGTTTCCTATGCTGAGTTATCCCTGCAATTTTGATAAGATATAGTTTACCAGAAGTACCTAAAGTACAGAAAAGAGGCGTAGAATACAAAAACAAAAACTATCACTGCTCCTGTATTCACTTTGTTTCTCAAGTAGGGGTCAGGTTATTGTGAGATAGACTGCTATAATAGAAATATTAAATAAGATGATCGATGAAACTAAAGAATCACTTTCCATCATAAATGAAGAATTGGCTCAAAGAAGGAAAGTGACCTTACAAAGCCAAGAAGCCCTTGATGTGTTGTTAGCAGAGAGTGGAGGAGTATGCAAATTAATAAGTCAAGAGTGCTGTACTTTTATTTCAGATCAACATGATGTTGTTGAAGGACATTTAACAAAATGACCAAATTACAGAAAGAGGCATAAGAAATTAGCAGTCACACATGGAATCCTCTCTTGTGGCTAGGTGAAGGATTATTCCAATGGATGTCAGGTATAGGTAAAGTACAATATATAATAATAGCTCTTATGTTCCTAGTGATCATTTATATCATTATGAGATACCTTCCTCCACTCCTTAGTGTAATGCAATGCAATCTAGGAAGGAAAAAGACTAAATCACAGGTGGAAAAAAAACAGGCCTTAATATCCGCCATTTTATGAGAATTTTGAAAGAGATGATATAATAGGGCAGGCATATTAGATGATACCGGAGGGATCAGATGGTGGATTGATGTAGAATTGTTTGAATATTCAGTCTGGGTTACAAAATGGAGTCTTGATTACAAAATTTCTAGCATTTTATGATTGTATTTATATGCTACAGCTTTGATGAAATGCTTTAATGTTTTGCAAGAAATGAAAATGTTTATAACTTTAATGCTTCATGGAATGTACGCTTTGCAAGACCGTGGACAAATGTATTGTTATCATTCTGATTAGTCAGATGGTCTGTAATCACATAACTTAATAAACTTGACTTTTATCGGGAGTGGGGACTTGGGGAGTGCAGGTGAAAGCCGAGACAAGGGAGTTAGGAGGAAGGCTAATAGGCTTGAGTAAAAAAATGAGTCTTAAAGGCACACTTGAAGCCTTTGAGAGTAGAGGCTAACATGACAGGGCGTATGAGATCATTCCACAGCTGGGGAGCAGCCCGGACAACATCCTGGAGACAGGAGTGGGAAGAGGTAATTAGTGAAGTAGTGAGGCAGTGGTCATTGGCCGAGTGGTGGAGGTGGCAAGGAGGGTAGGTAGAGAAGAGGTTGGAGATGTAGGGGGGATTAATTGAGAGCTTTGAAAGTGAGGGTGAGCAATTTAAATTTAATTCTGTAGGCCATGGGAAGCCAGTTTAGTGACTAGCAGAGATAGACCAGTGGGAAAGAAAAATAAGGTAAGCAGCAGCATTGAGCACAGACTTAAAAGGGGAAGTTGAGAGTTAGGAAGGCCAAAGAGAAGGAGGGAGAGATTACAAGTGAGTGAATAAATGTTTTGGTTGTGAGAAAGGGCAGTATCTTGGATATATTCCAGAGGTGGAAGTAGCAGGATTTTGAGAGGGACAGAATGTGAGGTTTAAATGATAGAGAGGATTTGAGGATGACCCCAAGGCATCGGACTTGAGGAATAGAAAGGAGGGTATTATTATTAACACTTATGACACTGAGCGGATATCAAAGCATTAATAAGGAGAAAAGCAAAAGGCCCCATACTGTAGAAAAAAGTTTCTAGTCACTTTTTGGTCAGTTGTGACCAATTTTTTTTCATTTTATTTGTTGATTTATTTAGTCCTCCAGTCATACAACATTGTGATTCACCACCACCATGTTTAGTACAAAGGGATTAAAGTAGCTTTCAGGGTAATGGGTAAAAAGCGGTGCCCTACTGTGGCAACTAGTACATCATTGTGGTCCCAGTATAATTCAGAGTTTATAGACACAACAATGGTTTTCAGTTGTGGATTTGACACTGACCACAAATCTCAGGTAACGTGGTGATGCTAGTAAGATGGACATGGTAATGTAGTTTTAATAAAGCAATAATAAGTAATAGAAATGTAGAATAAATAAATACATACAAATATAATTTTTATTGTAGTTGCAATACTTATTATTATACCACCATACAATATTTGATGTTTATTGCACATAATGCATGTGAATAAGATACTTGTTATTTATATGGAATTCAGAAAGAGGCTGACTTGCCATTTGCAAAACTCCCGCTGTGTGGCTAACATCATAATGTATTCACTGCACCGAGCCTGTGATTCATAAGCTGTGATTCACATTACACACTAATGTAGCTTTTCAGCTGATTCCAAACTGTTTACCTCTACCCACGTGCTAGGGACAAGGTCCGAAGTCAGCCCACTTTATGCGGAACAGTGTTTCCAGCACTCTGGAAACAGAACCCACAGATTTGTGGTGAAATGCGTTGGGGCTTAGCCTACATTGCAAACAGTTTGATTATCTTATTTTCTTTTACTTCAACTTAAATTTTTAAGAATCATCTGCCCTTACCTCCTGCAATTGGTTCACTCACAGCAGCCCTCCTCCTTTTAAAATTTGGTAATAAAGATGATCCATAAGACATAGGTCAATTAATCCTATGTCTTATGCCTATGTGTGTATCTTGCATGAAGAATCTCTGTGCATGTGCCAGATCGGAATTAAGCCAGTAAACACAATTGCATGCATTTTATATCCGAATGCAAATGACACTTACAACTGCCTATGACTCAAAGGGCGTAACAGGGGTGTGAAGGTGTGGAGGGACGTAGGCAATGTAAAAGTAGGAGCATGCCGAGAGTGAGCCTATGCAATTGCAGCCGATTCGAGGGCATCACTTAAGTACATGTTTATTAGTCGTATCATTTGCATCACCTACAAGTCAGGTACAAGTGCCGACTGATAGTGATGACTACATGTATGCATGCCAGAACATATGTTTGCATGCATATATAAATATGTATATATTGTGGAAAGAGCCCGCTACTGCTGAAGCACACGCGAACAACTTCTTATTTTTATGCAGCTTTAGTGTCAGGATGATTAAAACGTATTTGACACCGTATGACTTTCACAGCAATTATAGAGAACAAATGACACAATCAAGCTTTTATACATGATACTCCTCCCCCAGCCTTAGCTTGATGGGCAGGTGACACACCCACCTTTTCTTTAAGAGGAAACGCCCATCACTGGCTCTGTTTGCACTAACAGACACACTCTGTCTGTTTGCTGAGAGGAAGGAGCTTTCAAATCATGTAAGTTAACCAAACTTTAAACTACACATAAGTTTGTACCTGGTTTAACCTCAATCTAGGTGCATAACTGCGCCAATGTTTTATTCTGCTTGTATGCTTTCTCTGCATCTTGTCAGATAAATGCCTCCCTTTGTTACTATATATATATATATATATATATATATATATGAATATATATATATATATATATATATATATATATATATATATAATCCTACCTGTTAATAATAAAGGCATTAATGATGAAGCAGTAAAAAAAAATTAAAATTCATGAAAGTCATTTATTAGGATGTAACTGATACAACGTGACTGGAGACTTTTAAGAACACCGCCAGCCCTATTATTTCTATTTCAGCACTGAACACTGCCATCTCTCCTGTTTCTGGGCGAGCTATGGCACAGTAAAATGTGACTGGAGACTTTTAAGAACACTGCCAGCCTTATAATTTCTCTTTTAGGACTGAATAGTGCCACCTCTCCTGTTACTGGCTGAGCTATGTCAGAGTACAATGTGAATGGAGACTTTTAAGAACAATGCCTGCCCTATCATTTCTGGTTCAGCACTGAACACTGCCACTTCTCCTGTTTCTTGGTGAGCTATGGCACAGTAGAATGTGACTTTAGACTTTTAAGAACACTGCCAGCCCTATCATTTCTCTTTCAGCACTGAACACTACCACCTCTCCTGTTTCTGGGCAAGCTATGGCACAGTAGACTGTGACTGGAGACTTTTAAGAACATTGCCAACTCTTCTCTTTAACTATCATTAATGACGCTGCCCAACTGCACTGGAGAATGCCAAGACCCCTGCTACCCCTTCTGTGTCTCTCTGTGAAATGGCACTGGATCTCAGTGGAGGGAGGTAGTTATAGACTCCAAAGCTCATGAGATCCGATGATGCAACAATGATGTTTTGCCTCGTTTTCAGTTTCGAAGGCACGCAAAAGTACTTAGCCTGCTTGGCTTGGTACTCGGATCTCCAATGGTCTGGTGGGCTCGGTTTTTGAGAAACCAAAGCATCTGTCACGAACACCCAGCCTTTCCCAGATACAGCAATCTGAACAGATGGCCGTGACTGGCGTCACCTTAGTCACTTAGCAATGAGTACACCTTTTCTGTCACCACGAAGGATTTATTATGGTGTCCTTACGTTTACCAGAACCACTTTCTTAATGTTTCACACTTAAATTACATACACATGTAACATGAGCCTCCCTGGGCTTTGAAAGTTCACAAAGAATCATGGAGAATACACTAGATTAAATTTATTTAATCTGAAAAATGTTTCCAAGATTTATTTACAAAAAATAATAACAAGATAATATAAAATATGTTTGCACAAATGAGTTTCAGAAAATAAAATAGGAAATAAAATCAGAGTATTACTTACTCGGCAGACTTGTTGTGTGTAAGGGAACACAATGGAAGAATATGGTACATTTCAGACTTGATAGACTCCCTCATAAAAATGCACGATTTTATGTCTAAAGCAAAAGATAGGTATTACACTTTCAATTAAGTCAGATTATTTTTTTGCAGCATTGTTCAAACTAGTACTGAACACTCCAATATTTGCTAATGTTTATTTGCTTACCATTTAAGATCATACTTCTCACTTTTAAAACCTGTCCTCTGGGAGATCTGGAACACAGGTAATGTAACAAGTTTAGGGGGGGTGTGTGGTGACGCCTTGTGTCACCATTGCCTTGTCCCCTACTATTAAAAAACGTTAATTCATGGCATTGAATAGTGAGGCTTAATGGTTCGATTACATCATTAACCTCCACCTTCACAGGTATCCAGCAGGTTGCCTACTCTTCTAGGAGGACTCCCCAAAATGTGGGAGCCTCCCGGAAATTCCGATAGAGTTGGCAAGTATGTTTAAGATTTGGTGATATGCTTTTTTTTATATAAATAAGGAAGTAGCACCAAAGTGAATGGAATAACCTATTATTATTATTATTATTATTATTATTATATTTTATTTTTAAGACGCCACAAACATTCTACATGGTCGTACATGACAATACTTAATACATGAAAAGCAAAATAATACAAAGACTAGACATCTAGGGCATGATTCATTAGCGATCTTATCTTGTTCGGAAAATGCGAAGAGTATTTTAAGAAAAAACAGGGCGATAAGAAAATAGCGATACAACAAGGAACGGAAGTCCAGATACGAACGAAGATGAATCCCTACTTAAGTGACTTCTGCAATGGACAAAAATACACAACATGAGATAAGAACAACTACGGAATTTAAGAAGTTCTTAGCTCAGATTATGAACAATTTCTTACTTAAAGATAAATCCGTAATACGGAACGGGAAATGTGGGAGGTGCGAAGGGTTTGTTTACAAATGTTACAACACAATCTGGAGTGTATTGTGTAGAATTACCTAATTATTCGCATTAGCATTTATATCATTTTATTACCTTAGACAAATGTATTTAAAGTGTTATTGTTAATATTGATTGCAAACACACACACCGGTCAGGGAAGGGCTAGAGTGCTTTCATCACAGGGTGGGGAGGGGGGTGTGGAAAGGCCCACATCTTTCTATGGAATGTGTGGAAAGACCACCTGTCATACAATTGGGGACGTGACTATGCATCATTGGGGCGTGGCTGGTGGAGAAAAGCGCTAGGCCCTGAATTCGCCAATGCGTGACATATGCCCAAGCACTCCTGATTTTCAGGACATCTAGCATCACAGTGTATTATATAAAGAAAACAGTGTGTACAGAAAGAGTTCACAGTCTTGGCCTGCACCTTACATTGGGCAGAACACTCACCAAAAATTAGGATTGTCCCACTAGAATGACAACATTTCATAGACTCTCCTGCTCTCTCCTAACTGTTCTTCTCACTTTTACCACATGTGGCTGCAGGTTTCTTTAGTTGCGGCTTGTCTGGGTCCTGGAATGTTGGGGGCCCTTTTTGGGGGGAAAATGGATACATATAGAAAATTACAACAAGCCCCGGCGTTAAATCAATAGCACCCACGATTAATAATTAGGCCTTCCTCCAGCATTAAATTAATAGTATTCCCATTTAATAAATAACCCTATTTCCCTCCCTACATACAGCCCCAGCAATAAATTAATAGTATTTACATTTCATAAATATACCTATTTCCCGCAACCATCACTGCCATTAAATAATTCATAGTCACATTTAATAAAGAAACCTCATTCTCCCCAAACTCACCCCCACATTCAATAGTCCCCAAACCGACCCATCTTAAATTAATAGTCTCCACTATTTCATTGCCCCACCATTACCCTGCAAACAAAATAGCACCTATTAATTAGCCACCATCTACCTCACACACACTACATTGCCAAAAGCTCCCTGTGCCATCACACACACGTTACTGTGCCCCTTCATCATCACCACGCTGTGCCTCCTTATGATCAGACTGTGCCCCTGCTATGACCCCTTATGATTGCACTGCACCCTTCATGCTGCTTTTCCCCCTTCATCACACTGTGCCATGCTGCTTTTGCCCCTCTTCAAACTCTGCCATGCTGCTCCCCCCTTCATCACCCTATGCCATGCTGTCCCCCCTTACTTCATCCCCGTGTGCCTTTTATCCCCCCCTTTCTTCATCCCCCTGTGGCTTACATCTCTCCCCCCACTCTTCATCACCCTTTGCTTTTTATCTCTCCCCCCTTCTTTATCACCCTGTGCCTTTTATCTCCCCCCCTTTCTTCATCACCATGTGCCTTTTATCCCCCCCTTTCTTCATCATCCTGTGCCTTTTATACCCCCCCACTTTTTCATTCCCCTGGGCCTTTTATCTCCCCCCACACACTTCTTCATCACCCTGTGCCTCTCTATGTTCCTCCACTCTTTTACTTACCTGTATGTTGCCTTCTTTCATCCTTATTTTCTTTTCTTCTCTTATCTCTCATCTGTCTAATTTCTTCTGTTTTCTGTGTGCCGCTGCTCACTGAATGTCGGGCGTGACGTCATCACATCATGACGGACATTCAGTGCAAATGTAGAAGGGAAGAAGGACACGGGTCCTGATCATGTGAGTATTTGCATACTCACATGATTGCGGCACCAGAGCCCCCTGTTATCTGCATGCTGCCATCTATTGCTATGAATGCCCTAAGACTTGAGGTGAGGGGGTTGATTTGAAGGGGACATGCTCCTTTGAGGTTAATGCAACTATTGTCTGCAAACCTTTTATTTTTTATTCATCTACCGCTTGTATGTTATGATGTCAATGCAGAAATCACTTGAGCAGCACAGTGGCTTAGTTAGCACTTCTGCATTGGGGTCATGAGTTAATTTCCCAACCATGACCTTATCTTCATGCACTTTGTGGGCAATTAAGCAAAGTAAAGTAAAAAAAGAAGAACTTTGAACCTTGTAAAAGGGGTTAAAAATAGTTCAATTTTTAACATCTAAGTAAACTAATGGCTGTTTTTTCAGGTACCACATATACATTGATAGTTGATCTAGGGCATGCCTTACCCCAATTATAAAAATATACCACCTTTTTTAATTTACCTCCAATGCAACATGCTTTGGCCAAGATACTCCTTCTATTGCCTAACTTTTCTTAAAGATTCTTACCCTGTATGTTCTCCCCATGTTTGCTTGTTTTTCTTCCGTGAACTCCATGTGACTTCATGAATCAAAATACATACTAGTAGGTTAATTAGCTGATATCAAATTGACCATAGTGTGTGTGTGTGTGTGTGTGTGTGTGTGTGTGTATTGTTAGACTGTAAGCTCTATTGGGCCAGGGACTGTGTTCTCTGCACAACACTGCTGAATTGTTGGTGCCATCATAAATAAATAAGTGATGAAATGATGATCTAGTAGGAAGGGACCAATGTAAATTAAATTTTAATGTATGTTCTAAATGTTCATCCATTATTGACTAAAATACTTTAACACATTTCTTGTAATTAAAATACAATAGACACACACACACACCATTTTTTATAACAAATACTTTATCAATAAGATATCAAATCAAAATATTACAAATAACTTTTTTTACAAATTATATTGTTTAAACATATTTAATTTTTTATTTAGTAATTTCGAATACTTTTTTTTTCTATATTTTAACAAATCTTTTATTAGATCTTCTTTTAAAGGTGGAATTTCCCCCACAGCCTGGGTGTCATTTTGAGCTGTTTAAAAAAAAAATAGAAAGCATGAAGGTTATTGTGCAAACATATATTACTTCAAAAGGGTGTACTTTGTTTACCCCATTTGACTGGATCAGCAGAGGCATGAAGTGTTACATAACTTTAAAATGTCGGCAAAAGTTAATGTTATGCTAAACATAGTACTAGCCAGATGACTAATACTTTTGGGTGGCACATGTATTTATATATATACACATTTGTGTGTTGGCCATGGGGGTCTTGAGTTCATTTTCCTATAGCACTTATTAGGCTTATCATGTTCTAAGGCAAATGCCATGTGGGAAAGCAGGCCTGTCTTATGAGTACAATGGCTCTACCAAACCCAAAAAATGGCACAAAATTTATTTCAAAAACACTTACATTCTACTAAATCCTCCTCCTGGCGCACCTCTTCATCCTGCCCCCTTGTTGGCTCCTCCTCCTCTCTTGCTGGCCCCTCTGCCATTGTCTCCTCTTTCTCCTCTTTTGGCGGCCCCTCCTACATTGCCTCCATCTACTCCTCCTCCTCCTCTTTTCTTGGCGGCTCCTCCCCCTATTCCTCTTGATCCTCTCTTGGCGGCCGCTCCGCCATTGCCTCTTCCTCCTCCTCCTCATGCTCCTCCCTGGCCTCCTCCTACTCCCGTCTTTCACGGTGCTGGATTTGACAGCCTGTTCAGGAAAAATGTTTAAACTATTTGTTAAAATAAAGCAACTATTTTATCTGATTAATCGAGAACTCACATCTGACAATCTCCCTCAGCTCCGCCACAAGCTGTGGCTGCCGCCGCTGTAAATTGCTCCAGCGTTGCTGGAGCTGGGCCACAGAGCGATGGTGGTGAAACCGGCACCATATGTACCAGCTTCATTTCATTTGTTATATATCTGCCTGCAGGCATACTGTCCATGCCCTCGGCCAAGACCCTCAACTCTCTGCGAGCATACGTGCTTGCCCTCATGTCCTCTGTACAAAATCTACTCTCCAATACTCTGCTCTATGATTGGTTAAAAGAGCACGTGTGGGCGAGTTCACGTCACTCGCAGATCTTTTACACACCTGTGTGCAAAATGTCTGGATGTCATTCATTCATTTCCTAGCAAAGAGAGGGTGGCTAAGAAATGTTCTCCGCTCTTCGCAATTGAATGCACCTGTATTTGATTTAATTAAAATTGACCTGCAAAGGGGGTTTATAAAGACTGGTTGTGCTGGTCATTCAGTCAAGCAATTTTCGGCTTTGGCCTGGAGTCGTTATTTTGCAAAAGCAACAAACAATTGCCTTTGGATGAACATTATTGGGGTGAGTACGATTTAATATGTCTCCCTATGTGTCCAAAAGGTGTTTGAAAATATGATAACAAAGTAGTTAAGATGAGCCATTTTGGGAATTATTATATTTTCTAGGGGTATAGTATAGTGTGTCTGGCTTTGCAGGGAAAAGTGTAACATTACTTGCATGTATAGGATAATGTGCATAGACAGAACAGTACTATAGTAGCCAGAAGAGTACATTGTTTTAGCTGTTTTTTTTATTTTTGTTTTTTGGTACATTTTAAAAAACAGCAATCAGTTTTATAAAATGTAATCATTATAGCTGTTTTTTTTGCTCTTTAGAATTGTTCAGAGAAATAATCTCATTTAATTTGATTGTGAAGCAACACATACTGCATATATATTTGGTGAGTACATTAGGCCTCTGTTTTGTCCCTTAAATAGGTCTATCTTTTTGCTCTCTCATTAGAAAATAAACTTTAAAATGTCCCAGGAGGATGCAGGGCCAAGTGAGCCCTCTGCCACCAGAGCTAACAAAAGAAGACAACAAAACTTTACATATCAGGAACTGGAAATAATTGGGCAGTTGGTAATGGAGAAGCTCCATGTTCCCACCTGGCCACTCTCCTCCTCTGCCAAAGAGCGTATATGGGATGACATTACATGACAGGTCAATGCCGTGGCTCCATGTCTTCAGATGGCGAGTGAGGTCAAAAAGCGGTAAGATTGTTTAATTTTATAGATTAAGTAAACCCTCTGTTTACTGCAAACATGGTGTAGCTCAGGTTACTGTTACCATAACACCTTAGGTGTGTGTGTATATGTATATATATATATATATATATATATATATATAGATAGATATATATATATATATATATATATATATATATATATATATAGACTCCTCGGTTGTTGGTTCCCATTGTGGCAGGGGGACAATAATCTGTGGGAGGGTATGAAAATTGTTGTATTGTAGTGAATGCAGGGAATCCATTTTTGACCACTCTTTGGCATTCTCCTTAGTAAAGTTGTTTAAGCTGCGTTGTTGTGACAATATTGGGTAAATTTGTATGTCAACATGTACTGTTTGTTTTTTGTTATGCTTCATTTCTGGATTGTTGCTATCCTCATCACAAGCTTAGATTTTGAGTCATTTATGGCAGTTTAATATTTTGTCGGAATATACAAATGTTAAACATTTTGACACATAGTACCTTGAGTCTTAGATAATTTGACATGTAGAGAATGTGTTTTAAACTTACAAGAAAACACCAAAATGTTTGTGTGTAGATTATTGAAAATATTGTTAACATAGGTTTGTAATGCACTATAGTGCTTCACAGCACCATACAGTAGGTCAAACATTACAGACATAAAACAGGGACATACAAGGTACTCCTAAATAATGCAGTCATGAATTCAAAGTGCTTTAAGGAGTCTGCTCTTTACAGAGCTTACATTCAAAGTGGAAGAGGTTGTGGGAGTAGATTAGTATGATTGATTAGTTTAATCGAGGCTACTCTCACCTCTAACAAACAAATTTTATTAATAAGGCCATCTAAACATTTGAATGCTGTTGCAAATTCTGAGAGAACATGCTACAGATTTCCATAATTGGGGGGGCACTGGAGAAGTGTTGTAGGTAGGAGTAAGAATTGGGTACAAGGCCAGAGAAGGTGCAGCTCACGGGTATATCTAAGATGGAGGGAGAGTCTTGGGCTATTATTTTTGACATGTAGCTCAGGGATAGTGTGTTTGATGGCTTTTTGCATTTAAGGTTGAGTATTTTACTAGTAATATGAAACCTTGCAAGTGCTGTTATATATCTTTACAGATAATATAGGGAACAGAAGGGTGTACTTGTATTGTCTGTTGTAACGTTCTGTGACTTGTTGTGTTTCTAAAGTCACTCTTGCAACTTCCACATAAAAGAAAAGAAAGATCATAATAGTGTAATATAATTTAACATATAGACTATATAATATAGTCCCACATATAGTTCATATATCTGTAACATCCACAATTTTTTCTTAGTTCATCGCCCCCTAATGTAGGGCTACTCACTAGAATTTAGTGTAGAAATTGCGCATCAATCTGGAAATTCTTTTCTCACTCTTTATAGTACTTCACCAAACATATTCCAGTACATCAAAGGGGGCTCATCTTCATTTCAGAAAATATAAAGACATAGGTGTCACGAATGCAGGATTTTAGGAGGTAGCAATACTGAATACGGGAGATGATGAGAGAATGAAAAAGTTTTTTGGAAGCATGGGGCTTGATTCATTAAGGAACTTAGGCAAGACATTTCTTACTTAAGTCTCCTGGACAAAATCATGTTAAAATGAAAGAGGTAAAAATTAGTTTTCTATTTTGCACGTAAGTTAAATACTGGCTGACACAAATATTTGATAGCTTATTTGTACACTGAAATTTAAAGTTGATATTTAACTTATGTGCAAAATAGAAAACTAATTTTAAGTAAGAAATTTCTTGCCTAAGTTCCTTAATGAATCAGGCCCATGGTGATTAAGACAAGGGCGTATTGGCTCAATGCTTTACAGGGAGAGTGAACAGGAATGGTTTCTCAGTTACATCCAAACAGTCTGATTACGTACTTTATAACACATTTAAAAGTTTGTTTTGTAAAATATTGTATTAAAAAGAATAATACTATTTCATATATGCTTTGCATTTGAATAAATTAACAGTCACATATTTTTTCGGAGGTATGGATATGGGTGATGGAAGATTTTTGGGAAGATGAGGCCTTATAGTTAGTCCATGTCACAACCAGTAGGGTCAGAGGAGTACCTGTACAGTCTGCTCACGTTGGTGCTACCTCCTAGAAGGTGCGTAGTCTAATGGAGTTGGAGGTTTTTGCCAGAGGCTCCAGCAAGGACGCTTGGTCTTCACAGCTCCCTAACCGCAGGTCACGGTTCTCCTAGGAATTGATGAGCGAAACTGTAAAGAGAACCAGGACTATAACTGAAGATGCTTCGGATGAGGAGTACCAGGATGGCAGAGAGATTAGGAGACAGTGGAGCAGTGTGCTGATTAACACAGGAGACCATGATGATCTGCAGATTGATGTGTTGGAGACTCAGAGAACAGGTAGCAATAATCTGCAGATCGTTACCACAGGATATTGGAGTAGTCACAGAGGCTGTGATGATCTGCGGATAGATCTGCTGAAGGCTTCAGAGAACAGGCAGCAAACAGGAGCCAGGGAACAGGACATCTGAACAGGAGAGCAGACCTGAAGATCTGGCAACTTGGTAGAGAAGCAGGAGCTTTAAATAGACAGAGCTGACAGGCAATTAGCCTATCAAGAGAAGGCAGAAAGTATTGAGCAGTCCAGATGTGTGCATGCTCAGTTCAGCCCAGTAAGTTAATGCAGAAAGAGGGAAACAGGTAAGAACAGAAATAATGCTGGCTTAGCTGGTGCAATGTGTGACAGTCCAATTAAGCATTAGTTTCAGTATTGCAGGAAATAAACCAGTCAGGGAACCTTTAATATTTTTAGGGTCAAAGTGCTATTAATAGCTAACTCACATCATCAAGTCTCAGAACAACAATCCAGTAGGAGTTGGGTACAGGGCCGGTGCAAGGTTGCTTGGCGCCCTAGGCAAAGCTTAAGCTTGCTGCCCCCGACCCCCCCCCCCCTCCAAAAAAAAAAATCTAACTTCCCAGCCCCTTACACACTTGACATTTCTAAAAAAAAATAATAACTCTTACCTCCTCTTGGCTGGCTAGGATGCAGTACAGGTGTCTGACGCAGCACTGATGTCTGATGCAGAATGCTGTCCAGGCTTCACTGCTGCCCAGGAGCAAACACAGGATATCTAGAGGGGAGGCTTCAAATGTTAGATTTCAGGACAAAACAAACAAAAAAAATAAAACTTGATGTCACTCACCTGTTACAGACTGACATGTACCCCGCTGCCCACCAACTTCTCTCACACATGGCCATCTGCCCACTAGCTATTTTCACATGTCACCCCTTGCCCATCAGCTTATGTCACATATGCCAGCCGCATAACACCAGCTTTACTCACATGCCCCCCTGCCCACTACTTGGCTTTTTTTTTTTAGCATTTGCCCACTACTTGGCTCTCCTCTGTTGCTGTATATTAATGTATTCAGTAGATGATATATTAAATATACTAACACATGCAAATAAATAGAGAAAGGTAATCTAAATGACAGATAATCTAGACTGTTCTATTTTATTTGCATTTGTTAATGTATTCTGCAGATGTAAAATGTATTATACTAATAGAAAGCAACAAAGGAGAGCCAAATAGAGGGCAAATACTAAAAAACATAAATAGTTCCTTAACTATCCTAGAGTAGGCCCAGCAAGGTGAATTAAAGCAGTGCTTTCAATATGCATCACTGCATTTTGTCATGGCACTATTTTAGTACATAGTCTCTACATAGTCTACATGGTCTCTAACTCAAGGACATTTCTAAGTGTAATCCCCCGTCTCCCCATTTTCTCCAGCCTCCTCCCCTCCCCAATTTTCTGTAGCATCCATTTTCCCCCACACACATTTTCTGTAGCATCCATTGTCCCCCCCACACATTTACTGTATGCACCCATTGTCCCCCACACACATTTACTGTATGCATCCATTGTCCCCCACACACTTTTTCTGTAGCATTCATTGACCCCCACACACATTTACTGTATGCACCCATTTTCCCCCACACACATTTACTGTATGCACCCATTGTCCCCCACACACATTTACTGTATTCACCCATTGTCCCCCTCACACATTTACTGTATGCACCCATTGTCCCGCACACACATTTACTGTATGCACCCATTGTCCCCCACACACATTTACTGTATGCACCCATTGTCCCCCACACACATTTACTCTATGCACCCATTGTCCCCCACACACATTTTCTGTAGCATCCATTCCCAACCTCCCACACATTTTCTGTAGCATCCATTCTCCCTCTTCCCCCATTTACTGTATCATTCACTCCTTTCCCCCGGTTCTCTGCAGTATACTTCTCTCTCAGCCTCCCCTCCGTTTCTCTTTCACTACCCCTCCCCGTTTTCTGTACCGTCCCCTTTTCTGTACTCACCTTCACTTTTCTTACATTCTCTTTTTGTCCACCTCTTGTTTCTTTCCTGTCTTTATTTCTGCCAGACTCCTGTCGGCTTCTCTACAAATCTGCCCAACGCCTGGCAGCATCGTGACGTTATGACGCTGCCAGGCGCCGGGATTTGAAAATGCGGTGCTGCACTGTAGCAGCACCACTTAGAGATGCAGGATGTCTAAATTACTCCCAGGGCAATCGCGCCGCCCGCATAAACTTTGCTGAGTTTTATTTTTTTTTAATAATCGTGGCTCCTCGGCCACAGTGCCGCCCCCCCAGAGGCTGGCGCCCTAGGCAGCTGCCTAAGGTTGCCTAATGGTGGCACCGGCCCTGGTTGGGTATCAATGTTTGGATAAACTTAAACCCTTTATTCTATAGTTTTGTTATTGGGTATTGTATTGTTTATATATAAAAATATGGTGGCATGCATTTGTATATAGTTTCTTATCGACACCAAATATTATAAATATTTGCCATTAGTGTTCCAAATGATTATTTGCTTGCCCTTTTTGAGATGTTAAATATAATTATTTTACAGAACAAATAAATATTAGTTACCTTAAAAGTAAGTCTCCAACACATAAGCACGGACATTGCGTGAGTCTACCATGTCAGAAGGGCTGGGGTTGGCCTCTACCTCCTCTTCCCCATCAACCTCAGCCTCTACCCCTGGAGCAATATTATGAAACACCACACACAGAGCAATGATGTTGCGTACTTTACTCGGCCCATACATCATTGCACCACAAGACCAGTCCAAGAACCTAAATCTAGCCTTTAAAAGGCCAAATGCCCTCTCCACCACCGATCTGGTGGCTGTATGAGCCGAGTTGTACACAACATCACTCTCTGTGTGTGGGCTCAAAAAAGTAGTGAGGAGCCAAGGGCGCAATGGATACTGATGCTGTCGGGATGTTGTGCATTGGCTTAAGGTCACTCTGCACTATGTGCGGGGTGTCTAAGATGACATAAGGAGTGAGCCGATAGCGATGGACCACATTAGCATCTGACATCTGAAAGAGGCAGACACGTGGCGCAAAGACACACTCCCTGGACCGGCGATGTTGGACCAGTTGCTGGTGTGGGAGGGGTGGACTCTTGAGGAGGATCCACCTCTCAAATAAACTGGAGCTCATCCAACTCCAGAAAATGCTATATGTGAGAAAGATAAAGGAATGTTAAATAAATTATACATTACCTCATGCCTTACTACCATTGTAGTTAGAATTTACACTATTGAGAGTCAAAAAATACTTACAATAACTTCATCCATCATATTGCTTTTAAATATTGTGGTGGAAAGGAGAAAATGATTTACAATTTATATTATTAAAAATGTATAAATCTCCAACCAGCCAAAAACACAAGACACAGGTATAGAAACTTAGACAAGGCAAAGTAGAAGTAAATGAGGATAAACAAAAAATAGAAGTATCTAAGACTCATTACTTACTGCACTGAAAACAAAATTAAGGGTGTCCAACGAACAAACCAAAAACAAATAATTCCACCATGGGTGTCCAAACTCAGAATATTTGCTAATCTGTTTGGGGGAGTGGGGGGTGGGGGGGGGGGGGTTGAAATAAAAGAAATGAAAATAAAGAGAAACTACAAAAAAAACATTAAAAAGTCTCAAACCAGCCAAAGACACAAGTATAGAAGCTTAGACAAGGCAAAGAAGAAGTAAATGAGGATAAACAGAAAATAAAAGTGTCTAGGACACATTACTTACCACACTGAAAACAAAATAGAAGTGTCTGTCATGTGCAAGCTAATTTTTAGGCATAAATCTGCAAATATATGTTTGTGAATTACTTCCTAGAAATAGTGAGACATGGTTCTCTTAGGAGCTGTTAGATCAAGGGGTTTTGTGTATGTTAAACCACCCAGGGGGGCTGGTAGATAAGGGTAGCACCTTATGTCATTTATGGCAGGACGCAAACGGGAAAGCCTTTGAAGAAATCTCTTGCAAGACAATGAAATCTCACACATGTTTGGGAGGCCCCAGACATGCCGACTGCAGAGACTGGGTTGTATGTAAATGACAGATTCAAGCTGAATAAGGTCACAGGAAAGGGGGGGGGGGGCTGTGGGCCCTGTAGCTGGGTTTTAAAACTGTGCTGAAAATGTAACTCCTGGTTCTTTTTCTTCTGAGGGAGTTTAATTGAAGAGGTTCCATTTTTTCCTGCTCCTCCCGGCACCACAAACTTGATTCTAAGTGAGGTATCAATTCTGTGTTTTATCCTTTTTATTTTATAAGAAACAATTGCACTATATTTGTATGTCATTTTATTATCTTTTTATCTTAAGCAGTGTGGGTGTGTCTTCCATATTAAATTACACTTAATAAGTTCTAGTCTCTGTGTTCTTATGAATTCACACGACAGTTTGGTCCAGACGCTACCTAATTGAAACTGTGCAAACCTTGTGGTTTAAGTGAACTCTGATTAAAGTAAATTGTGTTGGATTAATGCTAGGGAGAACCGAAGGCTTCCTAAATAAGAGTGTCAGCTCTTATCCGAAAAAACCTTGGTGGTGGTAATTAGTATCGCAAAGCTAGTGTGTGGCATAGATAGGGAAGTATTTAATCATTTTAGACATACCAAGTGGTTGTTGTGTGGTTAACCCTGTGTCACGTAAGCGTCACGCAGACTCAGGTGAGTGCTGTTCGTGACAGTGTCCAATGAACAAACCAAAACAAATAATTCCACTATGAGTGTCCAAAGTCTGTTTGAGAGGCAGAGGGGGTGGTTGGAAAGGAGAAAATTAGAAATTAAAAAATTAAAGTCTGACACCATGAAAACTGGCAAGACACAACTAAAGAAGCTCATTAACAAACATTCTTTTACCACACTTTAACCCATTCCCAAAAATATTAATTTAACAAATTATTACCCAAACCTTACATTGCTAACTAGAGATGCATTGTTATTATGGGCCTTAAAATTGCAAAACCAAAATAAGATGGCACTGGTATCTCAAACTTACTTCTGCATGAACTCCCAACAGGTAATGGGTGTATAAAGCAGTGTCTTATAATGATTGCTAATGACAGAAGTGTATGCAGGTGTATGCTCCGGCACAGGGCCAGATGAGGAGGATCTGTAGGTGCATTTTTTGCAAGCGAAATGTACATGTATGTATCGCTTAAGACAGAGTACACTAGGCATTGGTTTATACTGCTAACTGTCTATCTTGCTTATGTAAAAAAAAAAAAGAGAAATGAATCTTATCGGGGAACAAGAATGTCTGTGTAATTCTTACACATTACAACGTGAGCTTTACCCAAGTGCCTTTTTATTGTAATTGTAAACTGTATTAGGTGTTCCATATATGACATTTTCTAGCATTAAATATCCCCTGCAGCCATGAAGTGTGTGCTTGCAGAACTAGCATCTATTATGTATCTAGTTTAACAGCTGTATGTTGGCTTATTGGTTAGCACTTCTGCCTCCCAGCACAGGAGTCATGAGTTTGAATCCTGGCTTAACACAGATGCCTTATCATTGTGAAGTTTAAATAGCCTCCATCTGTTTGTGTGGGTTTCTTCCTATGTGGTGCTTATGGAAGAGTACACATGGCTCATATATCCATATCTGATATACATAGTTTAAACAAACTGAAATGTAATTCCTTTTATTTATACTAGCGTATTATTAGCCATAAAAAAATATCAAACAAGGTATAGGCTAACTATTAGATATTACACATCAAGCACTACACAATTACTGACAACTGTGCATCCACCATGGTTTTTTTAAAAAAAATATTATATTTTTTAATTATGGAGGTGCCGGAATGGGTCAGCCAGTACCTTTCCCATCCATTCCTGGTGCAGGAATGGGGCACTGAGTACATTAATCATCCATTTCAGCACCTGGAATGGTTCACTAAGATACTCAGACATCTATTTCAACACCTGGAATGGATGAGTAAGGTGCTTAGAGCCCCGTTCCAGCACCTGGAATAATTGTAGTAGGCTGACTCATTCAGGCGTTTTGGCATTCCGTCAGTACCGGATTTTACATAATCCCACAGGCAAGTCACTCCAAAAAGTAAATGAACATTTTGCATGCATGTTAAAAATTAATCCACAGGCATATTATTATTCATAATAATAATAATAATAATAATATTAATAATAATTAATAAATAAGCATAGCTCGTAAAGTATTTCAAACAGTTTAGACAAGATAAAAAACAACAAAAATCATAACCACCAAACAGCTCAACAATGGATTTATATTATACCAATATTTTAACATGTACATCAACCCTGTTTTAATTTAAAAGTGACAGTAATTTAAATTTAAATTTGTAATGAAATAAAAACATGTTTTAAAAATTGCTTGTTATGAGAGAAGTGTAGGCAGGTGTGTTATGCATAGTTATTTGTGATTATGGGTATTTAAAGCAAACAGTTTTACAACAGTTTAGTGTTGTGGCTTATTCGGCACTGCTGGTGTGTGCAATTGTTAATTTTTCTCAGTAACACTTTATCCACTAACACTTGACTTGCAGGCTATGTTGAGATTGTCATTCTAGTCTATATAATGCACATAATTTTTCTATCTGCACGTTGCCTTGGTGGTTAGACAATCCACCTTCCAACAGTAGAGTCAGGTGTTTAAATCCTGAGTCACAGCCTTATCTCTGTGGAGTTTAAATATCCTCCCCATGTTTGTGTGCGATTCTTCCTATGTGTTGCTTATGGAAGAGTATGCATGGTTTATGTACTCACATTTTATTTACCTAGTTTAAACAAATTGAAATATAATGCCTTTTATTTATACTAGCGTATTATTAGCCGTAAAAAAAATATCAAACAAGGTATAGACTAACTATTAGATATTACACATCAACCACTTCACATTGCAAGTTATTAAAACTGTACATCCACCATGTTTTATTTAAAAAAAAAAATAGTACATTGTTTAATTATTGACATAAATATAAAAAAATGTAAAAAAATAATTTGTTATGAGTGTATGCAGATGTATGTTATGCGTATTAAGTTGTGATTAAGGGTATTTTAAACAAGCAATGATTCAACAAACAATTCCCAATAGAGGGTACCACTGGCGCTTACAAGAAGAAAGACGCTGGAAATTGTGGGTTTCTAATAAAAACTAAAAAAATCATATAATTGACATATCAAATATTATTACCACTGCAGATTTTCCAGGGTCTATTGCCAAAACCCAAATACATAAAGTAAAATCAACAAAAGGACTATGATGTGGAAATTAATTAACCAGAATATAGCAGATATAAATAGTAATATTGGAGAAAAAACTCCTCATAGTATATTGGAATAAAGGACTGGTTCTTTGAAAAGCACACATTTAATAGCATAAATATTAAAAATAAAATTAATAAAATAGTGCACAATATTCAATTGCTTAAATCATCTGGATAAGACTGAAAAAACAAGCGCTCAATAACAGATCAGGACAAACACACAATCAAAAATAAATAAAAATAAAAGTGAAAATGAAAATTGAAAAATAAATACAAAAATCAAAAGAAATGTCAATTGCCAATGGACAACAGTTGTAAAATGATCGATCTGCTCCATTATGTGATCGATTCCCACAGAACTTGTGTCCATAATGGGGGTAATGGTCAATAAAATCTTGTTGGTTGTTTGTAAATGTTAAGCTGGATGTATCACATTTCTGGCAAATAAGCAGATCGATCATTTTGCATCTGTTGTCCATTGGCAATTGACATTTCTTTTGATTTTTGCATTTATTTTTCATTTTCACTTTTATTTTTATTTATTTTTGATTGTTTGTTTGTCTTTATCTGTTATTGAGCACTGTAGAATTGTTTTTTTATGACTATTTTAGAATCTGGGATATTCTCCCTAAGAGCGGAATGTTTCAGGGTTAGAGTGAGAATTAGATTGGAGCGCTTTCCTTCGATTCTGTTTCTGGATAAGACTGGCTGCTTCTTCAGTGGTTAATATAATTACAGAGAACCAACTTTATCCACATCCACCTTAAAAATATCATAAAGCTAATGTTCTCATATGCCTATATCCACTTGGAACCATAGTCATCAATAATGCCACAATAAGGGGGATTTCAGTTCCCAATAATGATACTTAAGGTGGATGTGGATAAAGTTGGTTCTCTGTAATCATATTAACCACTGAAGAAGCAGCCAGTCTTATCTAGATGATATCTGCAATTGAATATTTTGCACTATTTTATTAATTTTATGATTTTTCAACAGTTTAGTGTTGTTACTCTGCGCTACTGCTGTAGCTGTTTAGGACTTAAACATGACCCTGAGCTTCCTTAAGTATTGAGCATGAATTTACAAAAAACGCTAAGTACTGCCTCTTATCTATCCGACAGATCCGGAGGTAAGCCCCTACTCTTCTTAAATCACTACGATCTCCACCATTCCCAGCCCTTTCCCAACCCTTTTTTCTTTAGAGTTCGGAGAACTTCTTAAGTGACGTCAAGAAGAATTTTGATCTTAACTTAAGAAAGATTTTACGTAAGTGAAGGATTTTCGTTCTTATCTCCCTGTTCTGGGCATGCGCAGAGTGGATTTTCATATTATCCGCACAAAATCATCAGATCCGTACCCTAGGGCCCGATTCATTAAGGAACTTAGGCAAAAAATTGAGTATGTTTTCTTACTTAAGTTTTATGGACAAGACCATTTTACAATGCAAAGGGTGCAAATTAGTTTATTATTTTTCATATAACTTATACTGGCTGTTTTTTCATGTAGCACACAAATACTTGATAGCTTATTTGTGCACTGAAATTTAGAGTTGATATTTGTGTGCTACATGAAAAAAACAGCCAGTATTTAACTTATGTGCAAAATAATAAACTAATTTACGCCAGCAGTAATCAGAGTCCAGGAAACAGGCCAAAGGTCATACACAAAAATCCAGTCCAGAATATAAGCACAATGTACTGTAGAGATGAGAGCAGGTCAGCAACCAGGAACTGAGCGCTATAACCGGCAGGGAGGCTAAGCCCTCCCTGC
This sequence comes from Mixophyes fleayi, assembly GCF_038048845.1. Classification (NCBI taxonomy): domain Eukaryota; kingdom Metazoa; phylum Chordata; class Amphibia; order Anura; family Limnodynastidae; genus Mixophyes; species Mixophyes fleayi. The sequence goes on from NC_134409.1 coordinate 43,843,753, forward strand.
CTTATAAACATAAGAGGGCCCATGAGGAAAGGGGAGCCACAGGAGTGACAATCAGGCTGAGGTGGATAATAATTGATAATTACAGTGTGCGCACGTGTGTCCAACTGTCAAATTAAAGTCAGGACGCGAGATGCAGCCAGAGAGCGAGCCGCAGTGTTTGTTGGAGAAGGGTGCTGTACAGAGGGTGATGTAATAGTAGAAGAAGAATACAAGAAAAGATGGCCCTGCTCTTGCAAGCTTACATCCTAAAGAGAAAGGGTAGGCACAATTAGGATGGCACTCAACGAGAGAGTGGAGTTTATAGTGAAGGCAAAGGAGGTAGGAGGAACGCAGAAAGGATTAAATAAAGAAATGAGTTTTAAGGGCACGTTTGAAGTTAGTTCAAACTAATTTGATAGAGTATGGGAGATTATTCCACAAGTGAATAGCAGCCCAGACGAGGACTTGGAGACAGGAGTAGAAGAAATAATCAGTCTGATAGTAAAGCAATGGTCATTGAAAGAGTGAAGATGGAGGCAATGAGTGTGGGTAAAAAAGAGGTTGGAGGTGTAGGGGGGGAATTGATTGACAGCTTTGTAAGTGAGGGTAAGAAGTTAAAATGTAATTCTGTAGGCCACAGGGAGCCCTCATAGTGACTGTCAGAGGGGAACAGCAGAGAAACAGCAGCAGGGGAGAAAAATAAGATGGGCAGCATCATCATCATCATCATCATCATCATTTATTTATATAGCGCCACTGATTCCGCAGCGCTGTACAGAGAACTCATTCACATCAATCCCTGCCCCATTGGAGCTTACAGTCTAAATTCCCTAATATAGACACACACTCATACACATACAGACAGAGAGGGAGACAGACAGAGACTAGGGCCAATTTTGATAGCAACCAATTAACCTACTAGTATGTTTTTGGAGTGTGGGAGGAAACCGGAGCACCCGGAGGAAACCCACGCAAACACAGGGAGAACATACAAACTCCACACAGATAAGGCCATGGTCGGGAATTGAACTCATGACCGCAGCGCTGTGAGGCAGAAGTGCTACCAGTATTGAGAATAAACTTAAGAGGGGCAAACCGGGAGCTGGGATGGCTAGAGAGAAGGAGGTTACAGTAATCAAGGTGAGAGATTACAAAGGCGTGAATAAGAGCTTTGGTTGCTTTCATAGTGAGAAATGGCTGGCTGTAGGATATATTCCGGAGGTGGAGTGGGACTGAATGTGAGGTTTGAAAGAGAAAGAGGAGTCAAGAATTACCTCTAGAAAGCAGACTTGATGGACAGAGAAAAGGGTAATGTTATGAACAGAAAGAAAGAGGACGGAGGTGAGGGAGACCTGGAGGAGATGGGGGGGGGTGATATTTCAGTCTTAGAAATATTGAGTTTAAGAAAGCACTGGGTCATCGAAGCAGGAGACATGAGACATAAGAGATGGGGAGAGGTTAGGGAGAAAAGATAGATTTGAGTGTTACCAGCATACAGTGGTACTGTAGGGAAATGAGCTGATGAGGTCACCAAGGGAGGAGGGAATAGAACAGATGAATAACATCATTTTTGCTAGCAGCCAAGGACAAGTGAGACCAATGTTTATGTGCAAACAAAAGAAAAATGTTGTCCAGCGCTCAAATACAAACAATATATAGATCACTGTGTGTCAGCATATACATAAAGGAGAATTCTTTATGTGCAGTGTATGCTGACACACAGTGATTTATATATTGTTTGTATTTGAGCGCTGGACAACATTTTTCTTTTGTTTGCACATACACATTGGTCTCAATTGTCCTTGGCTGCTGCCTCAAATGGTTTTATTCACTTGTACACACTTCATTAATTTAAAGAAGCGCACCTTTTTCTTTTTCACTAATTTCCAGTTTGCTTTTCTGGGAGTTAACCACTCCTTCCAGGTGCAGCATGCTTTAGAAAATGGAGATACAGGGAAACTTTTAAATGAAACACTCTGAATATATGTTTGTTTCACTAGCTAGGGACTTGCCTACAGGAGAAAAAAAGTCTCCCTTATGTATATGTTGACTAGAGATGAGCGCACTCGGATTTATGAAATCCGAGCCCACCCGAACGTTGCCGATTCGAGTCGGATCCGAGACAGATCCGGGTATTGGCGCCAAATTCAAATCTGAAACTGAGGCTCTGACTCATAATCCCGTTGTCAGATCTCGCGATACTCGGATCCTATAAATTCCCCGCTAGTCGCCGCCATCTTCACTCGGGCATTGATCAGGGTAGAGGGAGGGTGTGTTAGGTGGTCCTCTGTCCTGCTATATCTCGTGCTGTTCAGTGCTGTGCTGTGCTGTGCTGTGCTGTGCTCAGTCCAGTGGTGCTGTGTCATGTGCTCTGTCCTGCTGAGTTCAGTAGTGCTGCTGGGTCCTGTGCTGTGTCCTGTTCAGTCCAGTGGTGCTGTGTCCTGTGCTCTGTGCTTCTAAGGGCATAGTTATTTCCCCAATATTCCCCTGTGTTTAAAAAAATAAAAAAAAGTTATTTAAAAAAATACCAAAAACTAATTAAATTTTTTTTTAATTACCACAAAATTTGCACAACCAATCCTGCAGTATAAGCCCATTGGTACTGCAATATTACCAAGTTCACACATTCAGCAGTAAAAGTCCAGTGGTACTGCAATATTTCAAAGTTCACACATTCTGCAGGATCAGTCCAGTGGTGCTGTGTCCTGTGCTCTGTCCTGCTGAGTTCCGTAGTGCTGCTGGGTTCTGTGCTGTGTCCTGTTCAGTCCAGTGGTGCTGTGTCCTGTGCTCTGTGCTTCTAAGGGCATAGTTATTTCCCCATTATTCCCAAGTTTTTAAAAAATAAAAAAAAAGTTATAAAAAATATTAAAATAATTTTTTTTTAAAAAAAAAAAGTAATTATAACCAAATTTGCAAAACCAATCCAGCAGTATAAGTCCATTGGTACTGCAATATTACCAAGTTCACACATTCTGCAGTATCTTGTGCTACATATAATGGAGACTAAAAATTTGGAGGATAAAGTAGGGAAAGATCAAGACCCACTTCCTCCTAATGCTGAAGCTGCTGCCACTAGTCTTGGCATAGACGATGAAATGCCATCAACGTCGTCTTCCAAGCCCGATGCCCAATCTCGTAGTACCGGGCATGTAAAATCCAAAAAGCCCAAGTTAAGAAAAAGTAGCAAAAAGAGAAACTTAAAATCATCTGAGGAGAAACGTAAAGTTGCCAATATGCCATTTACGACACGGAGTGGCAAGGAACGGGTTAGGCCCTGGCCCGTGTTCATGACTAGTGGTTCAGCTTCACCCACGGATCTTAGCCCTCCTCCTCCTCCCCCCCCTACAAAAAATTGAAGAGAGTTATGCTGTCAGCAACAAAACAGCAAACAACTCTGCCTTCTAAAGAGAAATTATCACAAATCCCCAAGGCGAGTCCAAGGATGTTGGTGGTTGTCAAGCCTGACCTTCCCATCAATGTACGGGAAGAGGTGGCTCGGGAGGAGCCTATTGATGATGTAGCTGGCGCTGTGGAGGAACTTGATGATGAGGATGGTGATGTGGTTATTGTAAATGAGGCACCAGGGGGGGAAACAGCTGATGTCCATGGGATGAAAAAGCCCATCGTCATGCCTGGTCAGAAGACCAAAAAATGCACCTCTTCGGTCGGGAGTTATTTTTATCCAAATCCAGACAACCAATGTATGGCCATATGTAGCTTATGTAAAGCTCAAATAAGCAGGGGTAAGGATCTTGCCCACCTAGGAACATCCTCCCTTATACGTCACCTGAATAACCTTCATAGTTCAGTGGTTAGTTCAGGAACTGGGGCTAGGACCCTCATCGGTACAGGGACACCTAAATCCCGTGGTCCAGTTGGATACACACCAGCAACACCCTCCTCGTCAACTTCCTCCACAATCTCCATCAGATTCAGTCCTGCAGCCCAAGTCAGCAGCCAGACTGAGTCCTCCTCAATACGGGATTCATCCGAGGAATCCTGCAGCGGTACGCCTACTACTGCCACTGCTGCTGTTGCTGCTGTTAGTCGGTCATCTTCCCAGAGGGGAAGTCGTAAGACCGCTAAGTCTTTCAGAAAACAATTGACCGTCCAACAGTCGTTTGCCATGACCACAAAATATGATAGTAGTCACCCTATTGCAAAGCGTATAACTGCGGCTGTAACTGCAATGTTGGTGTTAGACGTGCGCCCGGTGTCCGCCATCAGTGGAGTGGGATTTAGAGGGTTGATGGAGGTATTGTGTCCCCGGTACCAAATCCCGTCGAGATTCCACTTCACTAGGCAGGCGATACCAAAAATGTACAGAGAAGTACGATCAAGTGTCCTCAGTGCTCTAAAAAATGCGGTTGTACCCACTGTCCACTTAACCACGGACATGTGGACAAGTGGTTCTGGGCAAACGAAGGACTATATGACTGTGACAGCCCACTGGGTAGATGCATCCCCTTCCGCAGCAACAGCAACAGCTGCATCAGTAGCAGCAACTACAAAATGGCTGCTCGTGCAAAGGCAGGCAACATTGTGTATTACAGGCTTTAATAAGAGGCACAACGCTGACAACATATTAGAGAAACTGAGGGAAATTATCTCCCAGTGGCTTACCCCACTTAGACTCTCATGGGGATTTGTGGTGTCAGACAATGCCAGTAACGTTGTGCGGGCATTAAATATGGGCAATTTCCAGCACGTCCCATGTTTTGCCCACACCATTAATTTGGTGGTGCAGCATTACCTCAAGAGTGACAGGGGTGTGCAGGAGATGCTTGCGGTGGCGCGCAAAATTGCTGGACACTTTCGGCATTCAGGCAGTGCCTACCGCAGACTAGAGGCACATCAAAAAAGCATGAACCTGCCCTGCCATCACCTCAACCAAGAGGTTGTGACGCGCTGGAACTCCACCCTCTATATGCTGCAGAGGATGGAGGAGCAGCAAAAGGCCATTCAGGCCTACACAGCCACCTACGACATAGGCAAAGGAGTGGGGATGCGCCTCAGTCAAGCGCAGTGGAGACTGATTTCCGTGTTGTGCAAGGTTCTGCAGCCATTTGAACTTGCCACACGAGAAGTCAGTTCCGACACTGCCAGCTTGAGTCAGGTCATTCCCCTGATCAGGCTGTTGCAGAAGCAGCTGGAGAAAGTGAGGGAGGAGCTGGTAAGCCATTGCGATTACACCAAGCATGTAGCCCTTCGTACGCTTTGCCAGGATCCGAGGGTGGTCACTCTTTTAAAGTCAGAGGAATACATTCTGGCCACCGTGCTCGATCCTCGGTTTAAAGCGTATGTTGTGTCTCTGTTTCCGGCGCACACAAGTCTACAGCGGTGCAAAGACCTGCTGGTCAGGAGATTGTCCTCTGAAGAGGACTGTGACATGCCAACAGCTCCACCCTCATTTTCTTCCACATCTATGGCTGCGAGGAAAAAGCTCAGTTTTCCCAAAAGAGGCACTGGCGGGGATGCTGATAACATCTGGTCCGGACTGAAGGACCTGCCAACCATTGCAGACATGTCTACTCTCGCTGCATTGGATGCTGTCACAATAGAAAAAATTGTGGATGATTACTTTGCTGACACCATCCAAGTAGACATGTCAGACAGTCCATATTGTTACTGGCAGGAAAAAAAGGCAGTTTGGAAGCCCCTGTACAAACTGGCTCTATTTTACCTGAGTTGTCCCCCCTCCAGTGTGTACTCGGAAAGAGTTTTTAGTGCAGCGGGGAACCTGGTCAGTGAGCGGCGAAGGAGGTTGCTTCCTCATAACGTTGAAAGAATGATGTTTATAAAAATGAATAATCAATTCCTCAATGAAGTACAGCACTGCCCTCCAGATACTACAGAGGGACCTGTGGTTGTGGAGTCCAGCGGGGACGAATTGATAATGTGTGATGAGGAGGAAGTACACACTGTAGGGGGAGAGGAATCAGAGGTTGAGGATGAGGACGACATCTTGCCTCAGTAGAGCCTGTTTAGTCTGTACAGGGAGAGATGAATAGCTTTTTTGGTGTGGGGGCCCAAACAAACCAATCATTTCAGCCAAAGTTGTTTGGTAGGCCCTGTCGCTGAAATGATTGGTTTGTTAAAGTGTGCATGTCCTATTTCAACAACATAAGGGTGGGTGTGAGGGCCCAAGGACAATTCCATCTTGGAACTTTTTTTTTTGCATTATATGACCAATCAACAGTCGTTTGCCATGTTCAAAAAGTAAAACCAAATTTAAACAAATTCAAGAAATTAAACCAAAAGTAAAATGCCCTGTCATAATTTAAAACAAGAGGTATTGACGTGCTCTAAAACTACTGTATTGTTGTTTATATTTTATAAACACTACACTTGAAAGCTTGAGTCTTTCAATGAAAAAGTAACTCTCCATTGCACGAATATTTGCAACAGGGACAATTTTAGGGTTAAGAAAGTCAACTAATAACACTTCGACGCTGTCTGTCTTTATAAACACTACACTTGGAAGTTGGAGGAGGTATTGTGGCCCCGGCACCAAATTTACTACCGGGGCCACTCCACTGTGCAGTCCATATTTAGGTGTATCAGATATTAAACAATGGTGACAGTTGATGCCCAATTTTTTAATTATATTGTGGCCTCGGTACCAAATTTTGTACCGGGGCCACCACACTACGCAGTCCATACCCTTTTTTGGTGGAATTCTGACCCGTGGAGGGTTTTTTAATTATATTGTGGCCTCGGTACCAAATTGTGTACTGGGGCCACCACACTACGCAGTCAAGATAGATAGATGCGTATCATAGATAAAGTACATTCAGTGGTGTGGGGCAAATTGAAAAATATTCAAAATGCACTGACATTATCAAAAACAAGAGGTTTTCACACGCTGAAACTCCAACATGTATATGATGGAGAGGATGGAGGAGCAGCCGTATGTGCAGTGTAATGCAGACCTGTTGAAGGTTTTTTATATATTTTATTGTGGTGCCCAGTGCCCACTACTCTACGCAGTCCAGATACTATTTTTGGGTGTAATTCTGACCTGTTGAAGGTTTTCTATATATTATATTGTGGTGGCCAGTGGCCAGTCCTCTATGCAGTCCAGATACTATTTTTGGGTGTAATTCTGACCTGTTGAAGGTTTTCTATATATTTTTTATTGTGGTGCCCAGTGCCCACTACTCTACGCAGTCCAGGTACTATTTTTGGGTGTAATTCTGACCTGTTGAAGGTTTTCTATATATTATATTGTGGTGGCCAGTGGCCAGTCCTCTATGCAGTCCAGATACTATTTTTGGGTGTAATTCTGACCTGTTGAAGGTTTTCTATATATTATATTGTGGTGGCCAGTGGCCAGTCCTCTATGCAGTCCAGATACTATTTTTGGGTGTAATTCTGACCTGTTGAAGGTTTTCTATATATTTTTTATTGTGGTGCCCAGTCCCCACTACTCTACGCAGTCCAGATACTATTTTTGGGTGTAATGCAGACCTGTTGAAGGTTTTCTATATATTTTTTATTGTGGTGCCCAGTGCCCACTACTCTACGCAGTCCAGGTACATTTATTGGTGCGAATCATACAAGTTCAGGGTTTTTAATATATATTGTGGTGACCCACTCCTCTACGCAGTCCAGGTACATTTATTGGTGCGAATCATACAAGTTGATGGTTTTCTTATTATATATATTGTGGTGACCCACTCCTCTACACAGTCCAGATACATTTATTGGTGCGAATCATACAAGTTCAGGGTTTTTAATATATATTGTGGTGACCCACTCCTCTACGCAGTCCAGGTACATTTATTGGTGCGAATCATACAAGTTGATGATTTTCTTATTATATATATTGTGGTGACCCACTCCTCTACGCAGTCCAGGTACATTTATTGGTGCGAATCATACAAGTTGATGGTTTTCTTATTATATATATTGTGGTGACCCACTCCTCTACGCAGTCCAGGTATATTTATTGGTGCGAATCATACAAGTTGATGGTTTTCTTATTATATATATTGTGGTGACCCACTCCTCTACGCAGTCCAGGTACATTTATTGGTGCGAATCATACAAGTTGATGATTTTCTTATTATATATATTGTGGTGACCCACTCCTCTACGCAGTCCAGGTACATTTATTGGTGCGAATCATACAAGTTCAGGGTTTTTAATATATATTGTGGTGACCCACTCCTCTACGCAGTCCAGGTACATTTATTGGTGCGAATCATACAAGTTGATGGTTTTCTTATTATATATATTGTGGTGACCCACTTCTCTACGCAGTCCAGAAAGATACCTCGTTGCAACGTTTTGGACTAATAACTATATTGTGAGGTGTTCAGAATACACTGTAAATTAGTGAAAAATGCTTGTTATTGAATGTTATTGAGGTTAATAATAGCGTAGGAGTGAAAATAAGCCCAAAAACTTGATTTTTAAACTTTTTATGTTTTTTTTCAAAAAAAATCCGAATCCAAAACCTTAAATCCGAACCGAGACCTTTCGTCAAGTGTTTTGCGAGACAAATCCGAACCCCAAAAATAATGAAAATCCGGATCCAAAACGCAAAACACGAGACCTCAAAAGTCGCCGGTGCACATCCCTAATGTTGACACACAGGGATTTATATGTTGTTTGTTTTTGAGTGCCGGACAACATTTTTCTTTTGTTTGGAGTATGAGCTGGGGTCAAGAATCATTAGATATTATTCTAACACTGCAACATCCCACCATATTTACATTGTTTTATTTATAGTTTTTTCCAGCTCCCAGAATATATTGTCTGAGGTTTCATTAGCATCTTGGTGAATCTGGTTTTTAGAGGTTTGATCCCCTTATCTAAAGATCTTAAAGCAAACTCATTACACAAATTAAAACAAGTGAAAATATAATAGTAGCTACAATAGTGTAAGTTGAAGTATGAAATTGTGAAAATTGACAGTAAAGAGTAGAATTACTAAAAATGAAAAGTGCTGGTGTTGCCTATAGCAACCATTCAGATTCTAGCTATCATTTATCTAGTAAATTCTAGAAAAGTTTAGCTAGAATCTGATTGGTTTGTATGGGAAACAAATCCACTTTTCCTTTTTAGAGGTGATGAACATTTTTGAATGATCAAAAACAAAAGTAAGTTTTTCACCTCCTTAAACAGAAGTGAGGATGGCAGCCATCCTTAATCACACCAACTTTTTTGTCAGTGGAAAAAATCCCATGAAAAAAATAAGGGGTACCTAATGGTGCAGTATAAATTTAAATTGTACCATAATAAAGCACAAATTGTACGATACTAAAGCACAAAAATTAGGTGACTTCATCTATTTATATTCAAGTAGTTATTTATTTTGATAGAGGTGAAATTACACTATAGATTGCATTGAAGGCTTTGGTTATAAATAAGCGGAACAGCTTTAGCGCATTCCATTGTATGCTTTCATTTATATGTCCTTCATATTCATTTTTTAACGAATTATTTGATTTTTAGGTCTGCTATTAATGGATGGAAGTTGTGTGTTCATATAGAATTGTATTTTTGTGTGTTTATGCTATTATGTGAGCAAAACTGATTCAAAAGAATTACTTGTTAATTGCTCAGGCGGTAAGCAACAGCATAAGCTAATATGCAAGTAGAAAATTACCCATGAGTGCTAAGAATTATATCCAATTGCTGCCATAATTATTAGGGAGCTGCTGTCGAATAGAGGTAAGTGCAAACCTTGCGGTAAACAATAGTATAAAGGAAAGAAAGTGGACTGCGTTAGATATAATAATATATCAGTGATCTTTAATATCAATTAGTCGCAGCTGCTTAATTTATAACATAAAAACTTTTTTATTAAGAACAATCACAAATAAAAAATAATAACATTCAGAAAGCATTTAAAATATGAGTTGTATAGTTCACAATAATTTAATTTGTTGAATTGAACTGTTTATCTAAAAATAAATTCTATTATAGAAAGTGCATCTGTACCATGTGGTTATTAATACTATACCATTACTAATTATTAAAATTGTCACTCAGTATCACAGCTTGGGTTAATTCTGTGAGTCTATGAGAAATAAATAGTACCTCGTCCTTCTGTTGTCTGATTATTCCTTTGTTTCTTTTAGTGGATTAAAGTATTCGTTTTTTTATTACTTTTCCTTTTGCGCGTAAGGAACTGCTCTGGCAGACAGTTTGAAGTTGTTGCTGTACACAAGATGAAGAGGATAGATAGTAGGTATCAGAAAATATTCCTCTTATCAATGGAGTAACTATGTGTTCTTGAGGATGTCTTTTACCCAATGTTTATTTACAGGTCACTTGTCAGCTCCAGTGTTTAGATCACATGTAGCAATCCCACTTCAGCTGGAACACATACAGGGTATAGACTCCAATGAAGCCTCATTGCTCTGTAGTAAACATCAACAGGAATCCAATGTATGCTACTTCTAATGTCCTCTATAGTATAAAGAGGAATTTCAAAAGTAAAGCATTTAGTATGGTTGACGTCTTGTAACAGAAAACACATGGTTTGTACCAGTCTCAATGTCCAAACAAAACAACGCGTTTCTGTGTGCTATGCACTTTCATCAGAAAGAAGTGTTGGAGGTAAGGAGTCACCATTATTTAAAAGTTTCAGCACCAATAAAATATTGCTATTGATTAGTACCCACGTGTACTTAAGAAAAGAAGAAGAAAAGGATGTGTAGATTGGGGCACTCAGTGATGTTCTATTAGTTAAAACATTTAATTTTTATTAATATTCACTAAAATCTGTTGGTAAATCCTGGTTCTTTAGAAAGGAGCAAAATAATAGTAAAAACAAAGTGCTATAGTGATGTGATTTTATTAACGTGTCTAATGAAAAGTGATTTAAGAATTGCAGGGAAACGTGCAATGGCTTGGCCACTTAGTCTATTTTGTATCAATAAACACTTAGATTTATGTATTAATTGAATCTCCATTTCATGTTAAAGTCAATATTTTTACAGCTGCTGTGACTAATTTTATGTTATCGGAAACAGATCATTACCATCAAATCATCTTGTCACTCACACAACTATGGGGAAACACAGAGATTATGGTTAAGGATATTCAATGTGCCAATATGAGTAATCTTTCAAATATATCTGTAATTATTACAGTGCAATAGTTACAAAATAACAGCTGTTATATCTAATCAGCTGACACAACTTCTTGTACTTATGTCATTTTGGGATGTTTGTAAAAGATACAAAAGTTTTAAAATCACAGCTGTTACTTCTGCAGCTGAATCTATTGTATCATGTTTATCACAAACAATAAACACCATGGATCTTACTTTAATATTTTTGCAATCTATTTTTTGTATACTAATCAGATCATAGTTCTCACTCATAAGTGGTTTTTCATATCCACACTTAATTAGACCAGCATAATGATATGAAGCAAAAAAAACATGGTTACTAGTTCTTATATCTTTATGTTTTATATCATTGCTGCAGCATGGGTACTTTCAATACTCAGTACCTCTTGTTGCATGTCCGGATATTAGTGGTAAATAATATGTCTCAAACGTCCTTTCCAGGGCGATACTTTTCCTTCAGGTGCCGTGGTGGAAAGAGCGCTGCCTTGTTCTCAGGCTGGTCTCCCTGCATTCTGTGTTTGTAATGGTCTCTTTAAATCCTATGTTTGCAGAGGTCACGTTATCTGTCTGTTTGTTCCTTCAGACACAATCAGTATTTTCCTAATTTTAATATCCTTCAGAGCATCGGATGTTTAAGACTTTAATTAAACGCTTTTCCCCATTTAATGGCTTCCGCAGGGATCAATCCTTAATGGATTGATTTTTGATTGTAATAAATTTCATTTTTTTTATCGGATCTCTTTATATAATATTATTTATCAATAGACCAATTAAGACTTATGTTACATTGGTTATTCTTATTTTTAGTTTGAGACCGTTACCTGCACTGCTCATTTTTAAATTTGAAAAGAAACTCAGGACTTGAATAGACTGCATCTATGTCGGAACACACTTACTGTACATGGGATACATTAGTCTGCCACTTCCCACCTCCACTCCGTCTCTCAAATCGTAAGCAATCGTGTCATTCGTGTTTGAACATGTATTGCATGCAATTGCGTTCACTGGCAAAAGCTGTGAATGAATCAGGCCCTGAGGGTGTTTATTTATATATATATATATATATATATATATATATATATATATATATATATATATATATATATCTATATCTATCTATCTATCTATCTATATATATATATATATATATATATATATATATATTTATATATATATTTATATATCTATATATATATATATATATATATATATATATATATATCCATATATATCTATATCTATAAACATAGACACAAAATGGCAGTGCAAAATCATTCGTGTAAAGTGCAGATCAAATTCTGCAAAAGTGTATAGATGTGTGTAGAAAGATTTTACTGTTTTGCGGAGGGACAGAGGTTTGCAATGGGTGATGGGAAAAGATGGAAGGAGAGTAAGGGAGTTCCTTGCAAAATACAGAGTAGACATACTAGTTCTGTAGTGCAAAAACACAAAGCTCAGGTCAAAGGCAGAGATTGTGTGAGGGAGAGTATGAGGTGGAGGTATTGATCAGGGCTTTGAACATGAGGATAAGTACTTTGAATTGGATTCTCGAGGTTATGGGAGCCAGTGTAGGTATATGTAGAGAGGAAGATCAGTCTTTGTGTTCTTTCCGCACTATAACTTCCCTTTGGCCTGAGTATAATCAGACAGATAGCAGAACCACTCCTACTTTTATAATCCAGTCTAGATGTGATAATCTGAAGAATGGTGTTTATTTAAGTAGTAAACAATATGGTAGATCAAGAGATAAAACTGTAATACAGAAATGATAGAATGCATTTACAACATGAACAGATGCAATGTAAACATGAAAAGACATGGTAAAACTGTATAACTAGGCAGGAATCTGACCATCAATGTTGTGCTAAGTGGAGAGATATACTGCACCTCTAACTTTTTACCATGTAAGATCTAAAATGGTGACCTCCTGTTATTACCCAAGATTGAAAACTAATTACGGAGGCCCTGATAGTTCAGTTAAGCTGACACTAGGCTGGCCACTAGGTGGAGTTCACACAGGAATAAATGCATATGTAAAAACATCAATGCTGAAGGCTCAGCACTTGACATGACTCATAGGACAGATTGTGTCATGAATGTATGGGTGAGGGGAAGGTCAGCTAGGAGTAGGTTGTAGTAGTTAAGTGTTTGGTAATGTTAGTGAGAAAGAGGCATTTTCTGGCAATAATTGGACAGTGGAGGTGAATGACAGAATGAAGGACTGGATGTGTGGATTACAGTTGACAGTAGAGTAAATGATGAAGAAAAAGGCTGCAATCCTGGGGAAAAAATACAAATGTATGTTGTTAACAGTAAGGGAGACTAGAAGGAAGTGTGGTAACAGTGGGATCAGGAAAGATTATGAGCTCAGTTTTGGACAGGTTGAGTTTTAGGTAGCACTGGGACATCCAGGTGGATGTGACAGAGAGGCAGTCTGACACATGGGATAAATGAGAAGTAGACAGATCAGGGGGAGAAAAGCTAGATTTTTGTGTTGTCTGTATAGAGTTTGTATTGAAGGCCAAAGCAGCATATTAGTTTTCCAAAAGAAGAAGTAAAGATAGAGAAAGGTAGTGGGCTGAGAACAGAGCCTTGAGGTATGCCAACAGAAGTGGAAGTAGAAGGCAGGATGTACCAGAAATAGACCCATTGATTGAATGTTCAGAAAAGTAGGATATGAACCAGAAGAGCGCAGTGCTATGTAGACCAAGGTAGATTTGTATGTGTAGAAGAAGAGAGTGGTCAATTATTTTGAACGCAGCAGAATGTTCAAGAAGTATGAGTAGGGGAAAATGACCCTTTGACTTAACTGGGAGCAGACTGTTGGTCACTTTAGTGAAGCAGTTTAGATGGAGTAGAAATTGAGAGCCAATTTCCAAGGGGCTAGTAGGGAGTGAGAGGAAAGAACAAAGGTATGGGGTTGTATACAAGCTTCTCAAGCTGTTTGGAAGCACAAGGGAAGAGAGAAACAGAGATGTTTTCTTGAGGATTGAGAGATGGGTAGATGTTTGAAGATAGAAGGATAAGTGCAAGTATGAAGGAATAGGTTGATGTGGTGAGCTAGATGAGAAAAAGAATTAGGAGGAGGGAGAAGTGAAGAAGATAGATATAAGGAGCTGGAGATGGTGAGAGAAGCTTTCTTGTCAGAGGTTTCACCTTTGAAGTAGGTGGTGAATTCGAGAGCAGGGAGGGAAGATGAGAGAGTGATGGTGGGGGGCAAAGAAGCAAATTAAAAGTGGCAAAGAGAAGATGATGGTTGGTCAATTAGGTGGATATTAGAGAACTAAATTTGGTTTGACTGGAGGTAGAGGGCCTGATTCATTAAGGAGTGTAACTGGTGAAATTTGTTTTGCACATAATGCACCTAATTACTCTGTCCTGTGCATGTCCATAACTGTACCATACGCCACAGAACGCAACAACTTCCTATTAATCTTCGAGTGCAAAGGACACTTTCATCAGCTTATGGTTTCAGAAGGGAATGGTGTGGGGTATGAACGTCCCTAGTCAATGTACACTAAGGGCGTGCCAAGCTCGAGCGGACGCAGCAGCTTTCGATGACAAATAAAAGGCAGGGACTGGTGTCCTCCTATATGCGTACAATGGATCAGTAAGTTTCAGGCAAATTCAAAGAGACAAATGGATATCCCGGGTCCCGTTATCTCCCAATAGCCAGATACAGCACTGTTCCAGATGGTCACCGGGGCTGCCGTGGATCGTCCGACGCGTTTCGAACCCTGCATGGACTCTTTATCAAGGTCATTGGGAGATAACGGGACCCGGGATATCCATTTGTCTCTTTGAATTTGCCTGAAAGTTACTGATCCATTGTACGCATATAGGAGGACACCAGTCCCTGCCTTTTATTGTTTTATCTTTTATATTTTATTAAATGGAATTATGCTATGATCATTTTTGTTTCCGGTTATACATATTTCATGTTGGAGCTTTCTGTGGAGGATGAGGATTATCCCCAACAGCAGATATTGTTGATGTGCTGAATTCAAGAAGTTATCTTGTAAGCAGATTCCCTAAGGGGACCCCTTCATGTGGTTCATACTCACATCTTCTTATATGAATTAGACACATCTGGAGAAGGGCACATCCCTAAGGGATACCACATCTTGATTTCATATTGCTGGGACAATATTATTCCATGTGTGTTTTGTTTTATTGTTTGTTACAGTATTCCTACCACTATGGTACTGATGAACTCTATCTATGTTGATCCACTTAGCGCTCGAAGGTACAATACTTGTTTTCTATTTGTAAGTTTATTGAAAGTTGGTGGTCTTTCTTATGTACTTTAGGCAGCTTTGAGGAATACACTAGCGCCCATTCCTGATACCATCTTTATTTATGTTGTTGATTTATGGGGTTTGCTCATTTTTATCAACATTTTATAAAGAACATTTCTGGAATTGCTGCCCCCATTACTCAACTCACAGAAAGGGTTCTTCTTTTCAATGGGAACCAACAGCTGATAAAAGCCTTTTTCATTTTGAAAACAAGGTTTACATAATCTCTACTTTTGTAGAACATGGAACATATTCCCTCTTCCTCTATTTCTCCACATCTTTCTTTCTGCCCCCTTTCTCTCCTGCCTCTGAAGATATAAATAAAAATATATACCCTGGAGTAGGACCTACAAATATGTAAAATTGAAAATTACATAAGTAACGTGAAGGGTGGAAAATTGTGGGGAGGTGGTATAGAAGGCACACACCAAAAATGTGTAAAATACACTGGTCCTATTATGTGGGTATGGGAATTGTATTGCATTAGTTTTTTCCCTGCTCTAATAATAATCCCTGTGGCTCTACCACCTAGCACCTCTGCACCTTCCACCTCACTCTTTTGCTAGTGCCTCATCCCCCCTTCCATTTTCTACCCCCTCTTTCCTTTAGCTCATACCATGTAACTCGCTCTTGTCCTATACCCATCCTCACACTCTTTCCTCACTTGCGTCCCAGATGCAGCACACCATTGCACACCAGTAATCATGCTTATCTTATCTATATTTCCCTACTTTCCCATCTCACATTCTCCTGTGCCCAATGAAATGACAGATCCATATTTAATAAACAGTGCTCTATCCGTGACCTTTTCATCTCCAGCTCTCTTTACCTCCTTGCCATCACCAAAACGTGGTTCTCCTACTCTGACACCACTTCTCCCACTGTTCTCTCCTTCCGCCATTCTACTAGACTTGGTGACCATCCGGGTGATAGTTTGGTCATTCTCCTTTATCCCAATGATACCTTCTCCCGTGAGTCTTCCCTTATGTTCTCCTCCTTTGAAGTACACACCAACCGTCAATTCTACAATATCCATCTCCATGTCTCAGTCATCTACCACCCCCTGGCCTCACCTCCTAATTCTCTGATAACTATGAGGCCTGTAACCAATCTGACCCGGCATCAATCAAACCTCTTGCCATTTCTTCCTCCTTCGGCATATCACAATGGATTTCATCTACCACTGAAAAAAAGGGATCCTAGGGGGTATGGGTTCTAATATCCTCAATAGACTGAAAAATGCATGGAGGACCATTTAATAACGTAATTTATGACTATTACTGTCAATCAACTCCTTGCAAAGGCAGTTTTGATTCAACCTAAGAAATATAGTTCTTTTTTTCCTTTAAATCCACAGGACCAATATTCATATCATAACTTATACTTATCTCTTCAAGAAAAATTGCACACAAGATGTAGCTTCATTTAAACATGTTGTATTATTAATTAACATTCTAATTGTAAAACTCATATATTATAAAACCGTAGACAGAGTTTTTATACAAATGCAACAGATTTTGTTTCATACAATTCATTGCCTGTTTTATAAATACACTAGTCATTGTGTGTGTGTGTATGTGTGTGTGTGAGTCAACTTTACCTATTAATCCAGGTGTGTGACTGTATTGTGTGTGTGTGTGTGTGTGTGTGTGTGTGTGTGTGTGTGTGTGTGTGTGTGTGTGTAGGGGGAGGAGGAGATGGAGACACACAGGCTAGGCTCCATTTTAAGCACTCAAGAAAAACCCACTCTTTCATTAATTACACAACATCACAGCAAAGACATTACACCGCAGCCATTTTGTCCAATCATACTAACAAAACTTTATCCTAAACAATCTGACCACTTCCTGAACAATCCTATAATTTTCTATGCATCTAATTCCTGATCTCAGACATACTCTTCAGCACACAGCATATCAGGCTTCATCCTGTAACCACAAAACTCCCTTAAACTATTAACAGCTCACAATACTTAAAAAGGCCGACCTCATAAAATGCTTTGTTACAAGTTACTAACACATGTTAGCCACATGTGCTTCTAATACCCTAATTTACTACCAATGAACAGGGCGCAGTTCTTATTAGACTACATAAATCTCCAGTAACATTATATATACCATACTTGCAAATCAACTAAACACTAACACCATACAATTACCTATGTTACATGTTACAACAATTACAGCTTTATCTACTTATGCAACACAATCCATTCCAAACACAAACTACTACCATTTCAAACACATAAACTTATAATAATATTCCCACCCACCAACAGAAGTTACCTACCTGAGATTTCTATTTCTGTTGCCAATATGACTATAAATCACACAGCGCAAGCTCTCTGCATAGGTGTAATCCCTGACTCGCAACTATCCTTTGTTGCAAACATCGACTCTATTTCGAAATCATATTACATCTAAAAAGATTTACAGAATACGCACATATCACAAGACACTGCAAAAACGTTAATTCATGCACTCATCATCTCCCGCATTGACTATTGCAATTCCCTTCTTAGTGGTCTTCCCCTGAACAGACTTAAACCCCTATGATTTGTTCTGCATGCAGCGGCCAAACTGATTTTCCTTTAAAATCATTATTCCACTCTGTCAGTCTCTACATTGGTTGTCTGTTTTTTACAGAATAAAATTAAAAATCTTCTACGTACCAGGCCATCAACAAAACTGCACCAACATACATATCCTCACTTGTCTCAAAATATCTCCCAACTCAACAACTCCGTTCTACACAAAACACGCGTCTCTCATCCACTTTCATTACATCCTCCCATTCCCGGTTACAGGACTTTATTTGAACTGCACCCACTCTGTGGAATTCCCTCCCTCACACAATAAGACTTTCCTCTAGTCTACGATCTTCAAAGCGTTCTCTGAAAACCCACCTCTTCAGGCAAGCTTATAATAGTGCTCAATCCCCCTTTTAACCTCACTAAGATACCCTATTACCACCCTATTCCAAAATCCAACAAGACAACAACCCTCTGACCCCAGACCAACATTGCTTTGTGACTGGAACACATAGCATACAAATCACTTTTTATTCTTTGCAATCTGACTAGACCAACATGCAGTATGTAGATTTAACATCATGTATCTGACTCCCATTGACCTATAGATTGTAAACTTTCGAGCAGGGCCCTGTTTCCTCTTTGTATGTTTTACCCAGTATTGTCTATTACTGTTTGTCCCCAATTGTAAAACACTACGGAATTTGCTGGCACTATATAAATAAATGTTGATGATGAAGATGATGATGATGACATCATCATTTTTCACTGTGTCTCATAAATTAAATGTGCAGCACAGTCCCACAAGGAGCTAACACATTGTCAGCCATCTTACCACTACATCCAGCCACACTGCTCATCCACAGTGCCACCTCAAATGTATACAATTTCTATTTATGACACAATTAATCTACAGCACAGTCACGTATTAATCACAAGATCTCCATTATCAAAACCAACACAGTTTATGCATCACCTTACCATGCAAAACAGTCCTATATCACAAACAGAGTAACCACAATTCCATTCAAATACACTACTGCATACAAACTCCCATAAACACATATACACTTACCCAAACCTTACATTTACGCATTTTAACTATATTCCATTCAATCCATTCAAAACTCCATTATAGCATTCATTTTCACATACTAAACAGCGCTAAATTGCCTTCCAGGCAACATCACATGCACAAACCTCCATTCCATTCCAAATTCCAGCAGTTGGGCCATGTGTGTCCTACCAGGTTGAAAGCAGCCAGTCAAAAGGACCTCTTCTGCCTTGTGTAGCAATATGAAAACCTTTTTCCTAGGTGGAGATACCCTCTAGACGAAGTTGTCACAGCATTTCATATGTTAATCCTTAGCAGCTAAACAGGTCAGACAAATTCCCTACCTCATGCCGTGAAATGGGGGGAGGAAACCTACATTTTTGTTCACTAATGTAATTCAAGCATGGCAGAATCTGAAATATTATATTATGGAGCTCCACTGCAATGGAGCAGTGGAGTTCTCCTGAATGTCACTGGAGACTTTGAAGAACACTGCTACCCCTCCTCTTTCTTTCCTACCTATGATGCTGCCCAACTGCACTAGAGACTGCCAAGAACTGTGTTATCCCTTCTGTGTCCCCCTGTGAAATGGCGATGGATCGCCGTGGAGGGATGTACTTATAGAATCCAAAACTTGCGAGATCCGAGATCCGACGATGAAACAGTGACGCAGAGCCGTGACTAGACAGGTGCGGGTGGTGCCGTCGCCCAGGGCGCAAGCCCAAAGGGGCGCAGCAGCCGCCCGCGTCCCCTGCTACCTGGCTCTATATCTACAGCCTTTGACTTCCGCAGTAGAACGCATGTGCGTTTCACTGACAGGAAGGTCAGCATTTGTTACGCAAACTTGCGTTCCAAATGCCGAACTTCCTGTCTGTGGAACGCACATGCGTTCCACTCCGAAAGTCAAAGTGTGTGTCTCTAAATATAGAGTGTTTTCATTTGAATCACCCTGAGGGTTGGGGTGAGGATGTGAGACAGCTCTAACTATTGCAAATAGAAGTCATGTGATGATGGCTTAATCGCTGTATTAACTGAAAGGCTCCGCTGCCATTCACCTCTGTGTACTCCGTGCTCAGCTTTGACGGAAGAAAGATGATGATCCTAAGCACCATCTCCTGGATGAGGGGAAAGAATCCGTTTTTAGGAATTGCATAAATCACTGGGGGCTCCATATGTTTTTTTTTCTTGGGTGTTGTGTTGTTTATTATACATCATAAATATGGAAATCGGAACAACAGTCTGATATTCCAAACTAAGGGTTTGCAACATATCTTGCATGTGTATCTAAGAAAGTCTGCACTACTTGTGTGCTAGCTTCCTTCTATAGTATACTTCATGGGCTCATATTAAGGCCATTTTATTTATTGTTCCCAGGAAGAATTCCAGAAAGTGTTATAGTACAAATGATAGAATTAAATGGAAGCTCAGTTCTGATGGTCACTTTATCCCAGTGCTGTAGCACAGTTGCAAATGGATGTAAAGTTTTAAAAAATGTTGTTTTTCAGATGTTTTTGTTAATCTATTTTTAATATATTCTTTCTTTTTTCTTCCTACATGGAAAACTTGTTAATACTCGGCTGTACACAAATTTTATTTCATATCTGTGAACAAGTTTTCCATGTAAGAAGAAAAAAGAAAGAATATATTAAAAATAGATTAACAAAAACATCTGAAAAACTACATTTTGAACAAGTCTTTTGTTCTGGCATTATACACATGTCTATGAGAAATCTACCAACTACACATTTATGCTGCGTAACTCTTTTAAAATGGAAAATAACTTGCATAGTTTAACTGAACTGAAATGTAAGTGAGCTGTCACATACACTATAAAAAAGTATTTCTTCCCTCTTACACACCTGAGTTAATCATGAAAGAGATGATGTTTCTTAATTCAAGTTCTTTTAGGTTGTCTATTTTTTTCTGTACTCAACAGTATTTTAAGAAAGCTGTTACACAACACATCTCTTCCATTGTTATCTGTCAGTACATAATCTGTGTGCTTCACCATATGTAGCACAAAATCATCCTCTTCTTCTCTTTATAACTATAACATCTTTTTACATCTCTTGGCTTTGACAGCTGTTAAGAGGCCATGGATTTATGTATTATTGTCTCTTAATGATTTTACTTGCGTCCTCTTTTGATTTTAGATTTACTGCGTCACTGATTTGAGAGGGTTTGGCTAACCAGAAGGACTTCACTATTACAGAACTAGCTTTACAGGAATTAGCAAAGTGGCTGTATTTTAGAAAGCATGCAAATCATTGAACATATTACTAGATGTATTGTGGCAATGTGCTTAATACAGTTTTATTCACAAAATATCTCCAAATAAGTTGTAATCTTTTTGTTTTTGTCTTTTTTCCTCCCAGTTTTAATTTGATTTATTTTTGTTGCTGCTCTACAATCTTGCAATTTGCTGGGGGAGGAGGAGGAGGGGGACTCTAATTTTTGCTTCACCAAGAACAGTCTCAGGGGTATATTTACTAAACTGCGGGTTTGAAAAAGTGGAGATGTTGCCTGTAGCAACCAATCAGATTCTAGCTGTCATATTGTAGAATGCACTAAATAAATGGCAGCTAGAATCTGATTGGTTGCCATAGGCAACATCTCCACTTTTTCAAACACGCAGTTTAGTAAATCTAGCCCTCAGTCTCTTTCAGTCTCAATCTCTCACTCTCTCTCCTCTCTCCTATTCAGACTCTTATCCATATTTACCAACTTTATGAAGTTGGCTTCCGGGAGCCTGCCGGGGGAGGTGGGCGTGATGGGGACTGAGCTCCAAAATACACGTCATTTTGGACCTGCCCCCGTGACGTAATGACGCAAGCACGTAATTTTACAGCAGGCCAAATGCCGCGATTCCCGGTGAATTGCGGCATTTTGGACCTAATTCTGCCCACTTCACTAGGAAGTGGGCAGATGCAGGAGATTTCCACACTCTCCCGGGAGTCCGTGAGACTCTCGCAAAATGCGGGAGTCTCCCGGACATTCCGGGAGAGTTGGCAAATATGCTCTTATCGATTGGTTGTCATATTTTTCCTGATTGCTCTTCTCTGCCTACTGACAGGCAAAAATGTAAGTACTATTTTTACATAAAGCTGGTACATTTACTGAAGGTTGGCAACTAGGAGTCCCATTTCTTGGGTCATGACCCAGACTGTTTGAAATATCACCTTGCCTAATCTAGTATATATATATATATATATATATATATATATGAAAATGGAGGATAAGAGAGGACAAGGCGCACAACAGTGTAGTATTATGATGTAAATGTTAATACAGGACCAAGAAAGATCCAAAATAAAATCAATCCTTATCACCAGAGAGATAGACCAATGGTCTTAGTGCACATGTCAAGTAGCAGATAATCAGCTTATCTGTAACAGTATTCACGGACCAAGTTCGTGACTGCTGTTACCAAGTCCGTGAATGCTGTTACAGATAAGCTGATTATCTGCTACTTGACATGTGAGTGGCTTATGTGCATTTTAATAAAATTGTATTATTGAGACATTACATCTGTGGTTTCAATTTTGCTCCATTCCTGAGGCATTCAACTATTTGCTGGAACATGGAAAATGTGTGACCTGTGTTTTCCTGGATATTTAACCAGATAAGCCTCAAAAGTTCATAACTCTGGTATGCATATCCACACACACGAGTGGTGTGATATCTTACTTATTCATTGCTTTAAGACCATTGGTCTATCTCTCTGGTGATAAGGATTGATTTTATTTTGGATCTTTCTTGGTCCTGTATTAACATTTACATCATAATACTACACTATTGTGCGCCTGGTCCTCTCTTATCCTCCATTTTCAGATTTTTTTCCATACTACACCGTTTGGTCTATGGAGGACTGGCAGCTGCCTGCACATGGGAAGTGTTCATAAAGACTATTTTTATTATTGGACTTTATATTCCAGTTTATGTGTTACACCACTGATAATTTGTTGTAGCGCCTCCTTTTGGTATCTTGTTTTTTATAAATATAAATATATATATATATATATATATATATATATATATATATATAGTATATATATATATATATATATATATATATATATATATATATAAATATATATATATATATATATATATATATATATATATAGTTATCATGCATTTGCAAATATGCGTAACAGAATTCTTTCAGTAAAGTGCTAGCCACACACCCACATTAGGTTGACCACACCCACTTGGCAAATGTCACTCCCACTTAGATGGGGGAGGCGCCAGTGCCCTGTCTCGCCCAGGGCACTAAAATGTCTAGTTACGGCACTGCAGGGACGTTTTGCCTCGTTTTCAATTCTGAGTGAGCGCAAAAGTACCGAGCCCTTGGCACTCGGATCTGCTAAGCTCTGGTGTGTTCGGTTCTCGGGGAACCCGAGCCTGAGCATCTCTACTCTATACAGTGCTGCGGATCCTTTGTGGTGCCCTATAAATAAAGGATAATGATAATAGCTATAAAGCACAGATGAAAATTCTGTTTCTCAAAGCCTTAACATAATATATAAAGAGGCATACAAAAGCTCATAATTTTTCAAGTTTTAAAGCATATGAACCTGTACTCTGATTGTCTGTGTATTTAGATGAAGCACAGAGACAGAAAATATGAACGTTAATTTGAACCAAACAACATCTGTGTGTTATTAATTCACATTTTACTACAGTTGCTGACGACATCAATAGCAGTTTCAACCCCACTGCATAACTCAATTTTGTTTCAGAACTCTATTGATACTGATAACAAGAATTGTTACATACCATTTTATTTGTTGATTTTCAAAAGTATATGTATTGGATTCTGATTTTAAATTATTCTAGATTTATTCTTGGCATGAATGTATGCCTCACACTGTTTGAGTTCAACGTGAAACACTATGTTTAACAGGAGATGAGTTTAAGCTAATGTATTTGGACCACAACTCCCTACATATCCATCTATACTGGGGAACAGTATAGTCACCTGTATTTGGGACAATTTCTGTTTAACCACTCACTTATATAAATAACAATCATAATTTGTACTTTGGCAATCCATTTCAGTAACTGAGAATTAGAGGGTTTCTCTTTTTTCCTTGGCAGCAGTAACATAAACCATATTATTAACTTCACATATGGCTACATAGTAACACATTTAATATTTATTACAATTTATAACTATATTACACTGCACTGTACATATAATCATTCACATTAGCAGGGCTGCCACTAGAAATTGCAGGGCCCAGTACAAATGTAACAGACAGCGCCCACCTCTTTTTTTTTCTCACCCCACCCTCATTTTTGAATTATTCTCTACCCAATATTTGCCCCCCCCCCATCCACTCTCTACAGTCACTCCCCATTGCGGTTCCCTCTAACCCCTGCAGTAGTTTACTTACCTCTCTGTGTCTTCTTGCTGTCTCCTTTCGGCTCCTCTCTATTGACAGCTCTGTGATGTTATTAATTACCTGACATTAGCAATGCTGCATGGAGCCTCTCTGTCTGGGTGGCCTGACAGCTGGGGGGCTGGGACTGGAGCAAATAGCAGCAGCAGTGGGGCCCCGACATCTTGGTAGTGTCGACAAACATGCTGCCTACAAAGGGGCCTGGTGCCGCATATTTAATTACACACAGAGGTCTCTCCCCACACCACCTCTCACCTCTCAGGAGCAACTGCTGCCTAGAAATGGCATCCGCTACTTCCCTTAATTCACTGTGGAGATCCCGCTATTAATAAATTTGTCTGGGCCCAGAGCTGGTGGGGCCTCACTCTGCTGTAGGGCCCCATACTGCTGTATTCCCTGTATCCCCCTGATGGCGGCCCTGCACATCAGTCCCTGCCACATTGGCGCTTACAGTCTAAATTCCCTAACACACACACACATTTTTATTGCATCCTGAGGACCCATGTCTGGAACATGGCACATAGGGACACCTCTTTCCTATTGCCCGGTCAAACAGAACAATCATATGGGTATGTGTAGGAGCTGTTTGTTACCAGAGTTACCACTTGAGAATTACACTTTGACTTTGCTTAAAGTACCTACATGGACTGCATGGTGGGAAAAGTTTCATGTATTTTGACAGTCTGTTTGATCCCTCTCTAGAGCTGTTATGCCTTTCTTTATGTAGAATTTCAACGCAGACCAGTTCTTATCGTTCAGCATGCATGGCTCAGCCATGAGGCAAGCAAAACAGTCATACTTGCCAGGCACCCAGCATGTTTGTATAAACTTCAACAGGTGTTTCTCCACAGCCTGGACCTTTTCTCTGTCCCAGGTTTTTCTCTGCATTTTTTTGCAACCTGAAGGAAAGTAGAGCGGTCCATTATGGCTCTGCAAAATACAGAGTAAACAAAGTGCTTTTGCCTAACGAAACTGTGTGCTACACCTAGCTTTGGCTGGGCACTGGTCCCGTGTTGCTGGGTACCTATACTGCCTCTGTTCTGAAATGGAAGTGTCGACCAAATGCTTGCCCACTTGTCCCTTTGTCATGTGGGATTGCTCATCATCCAACATGTCGCTCTGTAGCTAGACCAGTTCTGAAAAGAAACAGATAAGAAAATAACCAAGGTAAAATTCTAAAGCATACATCAGGCACAAGATTTTCTACTTACCATCTGGATCAATGCGCAACTCATCCAAATGCTTGCCTTTGAATTCGGCCAGTCTGTCACTCTAGAGAGCCATTAACAGATTGCTGATGTTGGCGAGTTGGAGGGTACCTTCTGGGAGGTGGTAATACTGCCAGTGCACCCTGGTGTTATGTCCAAGGAAGTCCGCCAACTCATCCATTCATCTGTGTTGTTTAGGTTGAGGACCTTTGAGAGTGGCAATGTGCCTCCGAAGCTTCGTGGAAGACAGGGTGTGGGGATGTTGTGACCCACATTCTCGGGCAAACAGCCATATGCAATTGGAGCCTCTGAAATTTGACAAGGAAGCTGGTCTGTCAAACATGTAGACATTTTGTTTATCCACTCCACATTCTTCACGCTTCTCTGCGAGAAGTTCCATTGCACCTTGCATGGCTGGTGTCAGCAAGATGGTGACTTTTCTCCCTTGTTTTCCCTGGATTTCAATGCGAGTGAAGTGCAGGCAGAGCTTCCTCTCAACCTCGGAAAGCACTAGGGGCACATCTTGGTGGAGATCCGAAGTATCTCTTGAGGAGAAAGTATTCAGTAACAACTTGGAAGCTTCCCCGTCTCTTCTTCTATTGAACAAGATCACCTGTTCCAGGGTGACTTTTGCAAGCAATGCCCAATGGTTAAATGTAGGCTCGGTGGATAGACCACTGTGGTAGGCTTGCTGTTTCTCATTGAGGTACAAATGCATCTTTTAAACATCTTCCGTGAAAGGTAAGAGCTGTGGCAACATCTGAACTGACCCGGATAAAGAGATGCTGCCCCATCTGCATGATGCATCAGTCATTTTTGACTGCAAGACTTCATCCTGGATCATGTCACTCAAGAGCTTCCAAAAGCCACCACTGATGTCAGGTGTAAGAGGCTAAGCAAAGGTGCACAGTGAATGGACTGTTTTTGCCTTGTGTGGGATTGTTGCCCCTTTGGTTTAGCTTACATCTATTCATGTGTCGAAACAGGTATTTCCTTAAAATCAAGCCTTGACAGGCTGCACAGTGCATGACGCCTTCAAAATCCATCTCTTTGCCTGGAAGTTTGCACGGGACCATAACTCCATGTCCTGTACTTATTACCTCAGTGTTGTATGCCAAGTTGCTCCTATTACGAAGATGTGACAATTGCATGCATCTTTCTTTCGAGTGCTTGGGGAATTGCATATCCCAGGCTACTTCAGTCTCATTGCGGTGAACATGCTTCATGTGCCAGGCTATTTTTAAGAGGGGCTTCTCACTGTGCAGGCAGTACTGCTTTTTGTTATATACCCTGGAGCCATCACTGTTTCTGGATAGCGTTTGTACAGACACCACATTGTCTCCTCGATCCTTTGTGTTTATGACACTGCTGCCAGCAGGCAGGGAATGGACCTGTGTAGAACACATAGCTGGGTACCTGCACTTTTCTCCACTGGCGAGCAATGAGGCATCACAGCTGGTGTCTGAACCACTGTCCTCTGGAGTGTCAGGGACATACTCATCTCCAGTGCTCTCCAGGCTATAATCTGAGTCTCTGGTGGGCTCTGTCATGCTCCACTGTCCCCATTTTACTTTCAGCAACAGAGGGATGCGACCATGTCTTTATTCCCATTGTGTGTAAAATGCGCAGGGGCGTATGACCTCTGTGCCTGCTTATGTATGACCTCCAGCTATGGCTCGTGCACACACACTCTTCCCTCCACATCGGACACACGCACACTGTTCTGACAAAAGTGACTCACGGGGACATGCCAGATTTTTATGCCGAACATAGCAGCAAGGTCCCCTGCATCAATTAGCCTTGGGAAGCTTTGTGGGTTACCTCATTTTTTTGTCACCACTATGAATAAGATCCCCACATTGATGTTGCGTGAACAGGTTAATTTTCCCACACGCATAGGAATGCAAATACACACACACACACACACACACACACACACACACACACACACACACACACACTCACACACAACAGCCAATTAACTTTCTAATATTTTTTGGTCTGTGGGAAGAAATCAGAAAACCCAAAGGAACATACAAACTCGACACAGTCGATGGGTGTCATTGTGCTACCTGAGAACAAGTTTCACTAACATAGTATTAAAGATAGTAAAATATATCATGAATTGTGGAAGTTGACTGTAGATTTTGGTATTTTTTTTCTAAGCCAAGGTTATGTAATCTGCAATAAGTGTTTCTGGAAGACTCTGATTTTTATTTCCCAAATATTGTGTAATAAATTATGTGAATAATAGTAACATGACAAGGAAAAGACTTTTGTGTGGGTTGTTTGTTAATAAAAATGTACAAGTATAAAGCTCTATAATAAAAGTATCTGGCAAACAGATGACAAAACAAGACAGGATGCTGATCTTAATTATACAAATTAAATAATTATAATTTGTTATCATTAATATTTGAATGTTGAATATTTTTAAAGTGAAAAAAGGCATAATTTGTATTGTTCCAGTGCTCAGTAAATGCAATAGAATTATATATGGGCCAAGAATATAAACTTCAGAGATTCTTTAAGATACAGAAATTGAAGGGTTCTTCATGTTCTTCATGGGAAACCCCTCTCTCACCTTATTTTGAGGTTTTTGTGGAAATGTGTATATGACATTCAGAAGTTTTACTTAAAGAAGACATAGTATACATCAATTTAATTGTTCACTAACCCAGTATATTTGCATCAGATAATTATCTGCAAATGTTGCTTCTGTGAACCTACAAATTCACCAATGCTACTACTGTTTCTTCATTAAGTATTAGTATCATATGCAGGGCCTGATTAAGGGTTACAGCCACCCTAGGCTACTACACTAGGTGCCGCCCCCCACCCCCCAATGTGTGTGTAAATAAAAAAATATATATATATATATATATATTTGCAAAACATTAATAAATACATAAAACACACTTCATTATGCACTTCCTCTCTTACCTGATCTTGCAGCATAGACTACCTGGTGTTCTCTTTTGCTTGTTCTTGGAGCGTTGTCCGTTGGCTGGCTTCTGGAAACTTGGGAGTCCTGTACTTAAAATTGCAAAAATTGTATTATAGTGCAAAATTTTAACAAACCCTGAATGATTCAAAACAACCCCCTAGTACAGACAGACAATAAAATATATGAAAATTATTTACACTCCTAAAGTAACATCTACCAGTCCTGTCTATCTAGTATTTAGTATTCTAGTGACCGCTGAAACCACAGTCAGAATCCACATCACCGCCACACAATACAGAGATCCTGCCCCCTACAAGCTATTTCATCACCTCCGCCACCAGCCAATTCATCCCCCCTGTCCTTTTTATCAACCCGCACCAGACAGTTTATGACCCCCCTATCCAATTCATTAACCCCCCCTCTAGCCAGTTTATTACCTCCCCATTTTCACTTCATTAATCCCCCCCCTCTAGCCATTTCATTAACCCCCCATCCAATTCATATGCCCCCTCTATACAATTCATAAGCCCCCCCCTTCTAGCCAGTTCATTAATCCCCATTTTCACTCGATTAATCCCCCCTCTAGCCATTTCGTTAATCCCCCCCATCCAATTCATAAGCCCCCCCTTTAGTCAGTTCATTACCTCCCCATTTTCACTCCATTAATCCAATCCATACTAGCCAGATCATTAATCCACAAAGAAAGGTGGGTGCGCACAGCAGAATTGAGTTGTAAGAGTTTGATTGATATATGCTAATGTGTCCAGCTAACAAGACTAGGACAAAAAGACGAGGGAGAGTCCACTCCCTAAATAATAAAGTAAATAAGAACAGCGCTAAAGTCTGGGTGGTATACAATTATGTGGATGGTGTTATAAGGGTATAGTTAGAAGGAGAATAATTACAATGTGATGTTTAAGTAAATGGAGTCAACATTTAATGACAATAAATGTCACCCATAACATAATTGAACAAATAAATATAACTGTTAAAATCAAAAACATGTATAAAAACAGATGGATCAACAGGATCTTATGGTGAAACCATGCTGCACAATAATAAAATCCCCCCATATCCAATTTATAAGCTCCCCCCCCATTGGCCAGTTCATTAACCCCCCCCAGTCACCCCCCCCTCCACATCCGATGTGTAACACACCCCCCTTATATTTAACAAGATGCACTTACCTTGCTGTCTTCTGTTCCTCCTCTCTCCAGATGCCGGCGCTTCTGTCATCTTCACACGCAGATAACAGCATCCGACGCTGTTATCTGCACTGTCACCAAGGGCACGCTCTGTGTGATTAGTGTGGTCACGTGAGATGTGAGATCTCACCTGACCACACTAAGCAATATACTGATAGGGCAGCTAACAGCGTCTGATGCTGTTAGCTGCGTGATTGGGTACAGAAACTTGCGGGAGAAAGAAGACGATCGCCGGCACTTGAAGTAAAAAAACAAAAAAAACAAAAACGGCTTGATAGTGTGCCGTGCTGCGCCCCCCAGGACTCAGCGCCCCAGGCTGCAGCCTGATCAGCCTAGTGGTTGATCAGGCCCTGATCATATGTTGCTATACTTGCCATTGTTAAGTTAATAAACATTTACTGCACTAATATTGTATAATTATCACAATATATCTTTCCATTTCATGGTTACATTGTTCTCAACCACTACATCCCTATTAGAGATTACATTTGCTATACTTCACCCACTATTTATCAGGTTGCAGGCATTTAACTTACATGACTTTTTATTTAAGATGTGCACAAACCCCAGTGTTTTGGTTTTCATTTTGATTTTGGTTTTGGTTCTAAAACCAACTTTGAGTTTTGGTGTTCGTCTTGGCCAAAAATCCTCATGTGTTCTGATTTTGGCTTTGGATCTGGATTTAATTAAATTGGGAAAAAAAGGTAAAATCATATGATTTTGACATGTGTTTGTGCCGACATAATTATTTATAGCATTAATATTCATTTACAGTTATTTATTGTCTATTTTCTAATGATTTCGTCACAATTTCCAAAATTTCCACCAATTTTTGCCAAAGGCTACAGACAGATTAGACTGGCTAAATTAGTGACAGAGCAGTGGCACAAGTACAAGATATGATCCCTATGAAAAGTGAATAAAGTGTCGAATTTCTCCTTATTACTAACTTTTGCTTCATTTGGTGCATGGCAGGTCACTTTTTTGGAAGTTTCTGCAATGATCTACATGTGGTCTGAATGCCGAAATCTTCCCTTACCATCACATCAGGTGAGACCATTGGGGGTGACTCACAGTAATCCCCTGCTTAAAACTCTAGATTGATGCACCTGGACATTAGGGGGGTGCCGCTTCTGACTCTATACTGAGTGCCAGCAATTCCCTGGTGTCTCCAGTTAATTTTTCAGCACTAACCACCTTTTCCAGCTCTTGTGGGGCACCTTTTAGTCTACCCAACTGATGTGGCCCCCCCAGGCCCATTTCATATCAGGTGAAAGTATCTAGTCTCAGATGCTGCCTATTGTTTCCAGCTCCTTCACAGGCACCAATTTCCATTGCCCATTTCTAGCGTCTCATATCCCTTTACTCTGTACACCAAACTTTTTAAAACTCTTACAGAGCTCTATTGTCTAAATGATCAAATTGCATCGCACCAAGTTGGCCATTGTACTCCTTTTTGAATTTTTAATAAAAAGATGCTTTTTTTCTTATGGTATTCATTGGAGGGTGTACTCACACACTCTATAAAGATCAATATTAATTCCAAAAGAGAGAGAAAAGAGTGTGTATGGAGATAGAGGCACTCAGATGGCCAGAAGCCTTTAAAAATTTATAACTTTATTGATAAATATATATGATATGGTCACATAGGAAAAAAAATTTCATTGAAGAGCTGATAGCGAAGTACCATAAATGTGTAAACAGTTAAGAAGGTAGAAAAAGCTACCCAGCTGCGCTGCTGCTCAGATAGATAACATCTTAATTTGTTTATAACAAGCTGAAATGTTTCAGATATAATATAGAGCTCCTAATCTAGCGGGGCTCTAATAGGAATAGGAGGGTCTGAAGAGCGTGAATCCTAAATTGCCTAATGATGAGTTAACTCAAAAGATAACCTATGAGTATTATAGTAGTATAGATCTAAGTTTCTCTTTCGAAACTTGCACTTTCCCCTTTCCCTTCAATCGGCACTTCCCCTTTTAGAGGTCGGGTACCGTGTATATTCACTCCTTCCCTTGGACCAATATCATTCCCTCAATGTCGAAATCTCTCAAACTCCTAATATGGTATACAGAACTCCTAATCTTACTAAGTTCTAATGGGGAGCGATTAGTCTATTAAGCGTCATCCCTAAGCTATCTGAAAAAGGTTTTCTCTAGATGTAATTTTAAGTATTCTTATAGCTAAGTTATGGTGAGCAGCTATACTTACCTTTTAATGCACTATTAGATGTTTTTGTTTTGTTTTTATCATTTGGATTGTTTTTTGTATATTCAGACTATATATATATATATATATATATATATATATATATATATATATATGTGTGTATAGGATTTATGACTTATAACCTCAGTATATCAGTTCCAGCAGATGTGTTCTACTTACTTCGTTTTTTGTTTACATATTGAAGCATCTGAAATAGTAACTGACCAATGGGAAGCCTCAGGGGGCGGACCAAACTGAACTTCATTGAAAGGATAAGAGGAGAGCGGTGTCAATCAAATCAAGAAGCATGACATTCTTCTCCTCTTTTCGGACAATGCTACGTCATACATGCGGGCGGCACTTACCCTATAAATATTCACTTCATGCCTTATTTCGTGTTGCCTTGAAAAAGCGAGTAGCGTAAATGCGCATTGGCGTCCGCCTCTCTACTGATATGATCTGTTCCACTGCTGACTATTATTACTAATATCGATAATATCGATATTTGAAATGCATAAATACCCGCCTACACAGAAATCCATCGCCATTTGACAGTGGGAGAGAGCAGGGTTAGGTCACAGGCTGTATTAGAGCAGGGACAGAGGAATAATTGTATACCTATTCTTTCTATTATTTTTTCAATTCTGATACCAATTCTCTCAGCAATTGTTAGAGCAGGAAGAGAGGAGGATAGAGGAGGCATTTTTTTCAATATTTTGCACTACAAGTGCTTTGGGATGTCCCATATTCCCCAGTGTGAAACAATAATTTTTCTGGCTGCAAAAAGTCATATTTAGCAACAATATCTATACAATATTTTGCACTACAAGCGCTTTGGGATGTCCCATATTCCCCAGTGTGAAACAATAATTTTTCTGGCTGCAAAAAGTCATATTTAGCAACAATATCTATACAATATTTTGCACTACAAGCGCTTTGGGATGTCCCATATTCCCCAGTGTGAAACAATAATTTTTCTGGCCACAAAAAGTCATATTTAGCAGCACTATCTATAGAATATTTTGCACTCAAGTGCTTTGGGGTATCCCATATTCCCCAGTGTGAAATAATAATTTTTCTGGCTGCAAAAATTCATATCTAGCAGCAGTATATATACAATATTTTGCACTACAAGTGCTTTGGGATGTCCCATATTCCCTAGTGTGAAACAATAATTTTTCTGGCTGCAAAAAGTCATATTTAGCAACAGTATCTATACAATATTTTGAACTACAAGTGCTTTGGGCTCATTTAAATGGATTCAAAGCAATCCACATATGAGCAGAATCAGCAAGCAGGTGCTGGCACCAGTCCTGATGGTAGTGTTCCCAGTACGTCATCTGGTAAAGCCTATGTAAAAGTAAATAGTCTTTTTAAATCAGGGAAAAAAACACACCCCCAAAAAAATAAGTATACTTATAAGTATAAGTATAAGTGTAGGGTGCAATCTACCCCCAAATAGGAAAGGGACTTGGGGCATTTCTATATCACGTACAGTCTTGAAAGGCTGCTGTTTTGGCAATTTCTCAATAAGGGTAGGGTGTCATACACAGACTGACCCCAAACTGGCTTTGTTCATTTCAATTTATATTGTAAAGTCTATACCGGCTGAATTTTTTACTATTTTCTACAAGTGGAGGAGGGCCTATAGAGACAGAAACCAAACTGCCTTTGTCCATTTCAATTTATATTGTACAGTCTACACCGGCTGAATTTTTTTAAATTTTCTATAAGTGGAGGGGGACCTATACAGACAGAAACCAAACTGCCTTTGTCCATTTCTTTATATATTTAACTATAACTGTAGGGTGTAATACACACCCAAAGACGATGGCTGCATTGCCAATAAGCATAGATGGAGAGTGTCAGGATTTCCCAGGGATGACCACGGAGAGGGCGTAAGTGGTTAAAGTGGCTTTAGTAAGAAATGCAAATAACAGTCCACCATGGATTGTGGCACAGATATACAGAAATAAAAAGACAGAGCAACAGTTCAATGGGAACAACAATATAGAAGACTTAACAGATACGTTAGATGGTATTCAGCGCAGAAGGTGTAGAGAGAGCAACAATAGCAGATCTTGGAATAGCGGTGCACTGCAACCACGGGTAAGTCTCACAAAGGGAGTCCAGTCCTAAAGAGAGACCTGAACTCACAGAACTTGGTAATGCAGACAGGAGCTGACAACTTGGTGATGCAGACAGAAGCTGACAACTTGGTGATGCAGACAGGAGCTGACAACTTGGTGATGCAGACACGAGCTGACAACTTGGTGATGCAGACAGGAGCTGACAACTTGGTAATGCACACAGGAACAAAGCACATGGAAATGCTCACAGGAACAAAGCACATGGAAATGCTCACAGGAGTGACCTGATGATCTGGCCCAGACTGTTTGAAGCAGGCAGGTTTGTATAGGCCTCATGCAGGTGATACAACTCCCAGTGAGCAAGGAAAATAATCAAAGTAGCACAGTGGTCCCTTTGGTGGGCAGTGGTACTACAAGTAGAATACATAACAAATCCAATAAAGTCACTGCAGACAGTAGCTGCAGAATGCAAGTCGTGACAGAGAGGAAGACAATCTGGTTTGTGTGTAGAATTAATGACGGCCTACCAGGAATTAAACTGTTTGTTTCATAATTTATTACAGTTACCTTACTTATCCAAGAAACAGATGGAGCACTAAATTAGGTTATTTTAGGCCAAAAAAAAATGATTTTTAAACAAAATTGCAAAACAAAACCAAACAAAACCAAAACCAAAACCAAAACACGGAAGGGTGGTTTTGCCAAAAGCAAAACCAAAACTGAAGGTAATCAAAATCCAAAACCAAAACACGGGGTTCAGTGACCATCTCTACTTTAGACTATACAATTAGTAGCTATGAAATAAAAGCAATCGTTAATCTACCATAAACAGTTTAATTGAACCCTAACTCAGTTACTGGGTATTTGTCTATCCTCAATGACAATAGACACTCTCAGTATCTGAAAATATACTTAAAGTGATACCTGTCACAGAGAGATCAATACTATATTATGTTGGAATTACATGCGCTTTACTCTGCATCTATTTAAATAGACCGAGCATTTATATAATTAAGATCTTTAAGGATTAATCTGGAAGGACTGATCATATGTTTTTATCTATATGTCTCACCCTAATATAAAGAACCCCTCATAGTAAGGAAATTGCATAATTTATCATTGTTTATCACCTTGAGAAGGTTGATAATACAATTCAATTCTTACAACACTTAAATTAGACAAAGTGTCACGTTTATTAAGACAAGTCAGTCAGTTCATATTGGAGCAGTTTATTATAAATACCAATAAGAAAGATTTCTATTATACAACATAAATAACATCTATAGAATACCTCATAGCGGAGCACAGCATTTATTGCTTTTTAATTCACATTGCACTTTATCACTAACTATATGTTTTAAATATTTCGATAATCGTATGTATAGGGAATGCACTAATTTGTTTTTAAATGTATCAATAAAGTATTACATTTTATTATAACTGGATCGCTAAGTGCCCCTATCAGCACATTTCTTCTTTTTTCTTCTTTTAATTGGTAAAATCTGTAACAGCTCTTAAACTTGTGTAAATAGTCTAGTAGTAGGGATATAGGATCAGTCAGTTTACGCGTTAATTTTATTACTAGTCAAACGACTCCAAATCTGTATTCTTAGGATTTTTCCTGGGGTGTTTCCCCTCTTCCACTGGAATATGTTTAATGTGTGGCTAATTACATTAGTCAGGCGTTTTCTTGGCTGTTGTAATTTCTGAGGTTTTTATACTGCAATGCACCCTTGTCCAGATGTGCTTCGCTTATCAATTGCTATTTCTAGAATTCTTCAGGAGAAGATAAAGAGAAGATGAATGAAAACATAGTAAAATCCTGCATTGCTTTATTCATTGCAGATATCAAGGTTACACTTACATCTTAACAGTGGATTAAAAAGCTTATCAGTAGCAAATAACAGAATCCCAGGTGGTGTGTCCGAGTCCTCGGAGTTTGTATTGCACTCCAAAGAAGGTTTCGGTTGGACTAATTCCTGTATTTTCTCTGTTCTCCTCCTATTTTCTTTTCACCTCTTTTTCCCCCTTTCCTTTATCCTTCCATCCCCGCTATCCCCCCCTTCTCCCCCTCCTGCTTTGGGTTTCTCCCCCCTGTTAACTCCTGGTTTCCCTCCGTTTTCCACGGTTCCCCATACCTCCTGAAGCATGCCAAGGCCAAAAAGATCAGCAGCCCCCCCCAGCACGCCTCTCAGACGGATCACAGCTCCTGTCTGGGAGTCGGCGCCCGTCTACTCACCAAAGCTCAGCAGGTCCTTTAAGTCATAGTAACATACATAGTAACATAGTTGATGAGGTTGAAAAAAGACACCAGTCCATCAAGTTCAACCTATTTTGGATCTCCTGCGATCCTGCACTTATATTTGAAATTAATCCAGAGTAGGCAACCGCCCATCTGTTTCAATTTTGAAAATCCCCCCAGACTCAATATTGCAATCCAATTTTTACCCTATATCCACTACTATCCTTTATTTTAAATTAACAGTCGTATCCCTGGATACACCTTTCCGCTAAAAGTTTGTCTAACCCTTTCTTAAACGTCAAGTGTCAGTGTCTCAGCACACTGAATGAGAGCGCCGAGGGGCAGGCAGCAGGGGATTCCCCAGCGTCTGAGCTCCGTTGGAGCTACAGGCACTGGGGGGAGGGGGGGCGCCCACAGATCACGTGCTCCACAGCAGGCAGCGATGCTGCCCATCTCTGGAGATAGCAGCACTGCTGCAGGGGCACAAAGAAGGCAGAGGAGGATATCTACTTCTCCTACATCTGCTAGAAGCCGGGCAGAGGTGGTGGATCCTCAAACCCCACCATTAGGAAGGGGAGTTCAGTCCATAGTCAGCTGTGGTGGGTTTGAAACACTGGCAGCGTCATCCTGTTCTCCTGTAGGGGCGCAGTTACAGGCAGCCCTGGAGTTTAATAGAACTGTGCAGAGTGATGTACTGGTGGCTCCCCCTTCTAGTCCCTGGCTTCATACTAATGTGGGGGAGAGCATAATGCAACCTAATAGAATCCCCCCTCATGCCAAGGGATGGATGAGGGATAGAACCTGCCCCCCTGTTGCACAAAATGTTAGCTTTCAGCCCCTACCCCCACCCCTGCTCCGTTATATGCCCATGCGGCTCCTCCAACTTTGTTCCCCGTGCAGTATGCCTTCTCAGCGGCAGGGCATGCAGCCAAGTTTAATCAGCCGGTGTTGTCATATGGTAGTCCCAGTGGCGTTGGGGGTCATCCCCCTTCTCTGAGCGCACAGCCGGGAATTTCCACTCATTACCATCCAATCCGCCCCCCTGGACCCTGCTTCTGGGGGCATCGAAAGATCCGCCCCATGGTGCCACGCCCAGTTGGTCACTGCCATACCCCCTCCCAACTTAGCAGGGGTTCATTGTTCTCCACAATATTGAATTGCACCTTATCCCCCGCCTTCCAATAAGTTTTACTTCAATGCCCATAATCCTGATATGTCACGTCCATTACATATGCCTTTCACAGAACAAAATATGTCCCCCCCCCACTGTTACACAGGGCCTGGCCACAATCTGGGCCGCCCCCAGCACCAGGTTTCTCGGTTTCCACCTCAGTCCTCCCCGAAGGCCCGATCAGTAACGTAGTAGGTAATGTTAACCGGTCATGGCGGATGTAGCTAACATTCCGTCTGTTTCAGTGTCTGCAGCATCCGGTGAAGCAGTGGGCATGGCGATGCAAGACACACCTGTGGTGACAGGCAGTTCAGCTCTACGACCCGATACGGCTCCTGCTTTGGCTTCGGGAGGAGAATCAGCAACCCATCCACAAGTATTGCCGGGGACATCTGCTCAGGGTGGTGAGTGTGAATCGGTTTTAACACATTACTCACATACACGTAGCCCTCCACTTGCCAGCTCTAGTGACGACTCAGATGAGGAGGGGCAGGGTCTAGGTAAGCTCTTTAAATTTTTAGCAGATCATTTAGCGAAGCCCACTAAAGTTGCCCCTTCTGGTATTACCGACGGCATTAGGAGGTCCCATGGTTCGCTGTGACAAAACAGCTCTGTTAAGCGGGGTGCGTCACAGATCAAGAGATAGAATAGATAAAGGATTCTATGTCGATTTGTTCTGCCTCACGTCCACAGCCAAGAAGGACATGCTGGCGGCTTGTAGTAAGGGTGGTATGGGTTAGGAGGCTTACCGGATGTTTCCTAATTGGTTGAGGGTTTTTTTTTTACCTTTGCAGCCATTTATAGGGAATCTAGGCCGGATTCTCGTGCAGATGTTTGGAGGTATTTGGACCTCATTAATGATCTGCTGATTAAAATGGGTGGAATAATTTGGAGAAGGTACAATAAGAGCTTTCGTACTAAGGCGCACAAAATTCATATCATTCCCTTCGCTTGCAAGCCCTCTTAAATTTTGAACTAACCTGCAGCCCCTCCCCCATTCTTTATTTTTATTTTTTTTATATTTTTTTTATTTTCAATGGTCAGTAAAGAAAATACAGAAAGCAGAATGATAATACTGTATTACATACATAGTAAAACCAAAACAGCAATTGTGATATATCGAATTTGTGGGAAACATTAGACAAAAAGTGACCAATTTTTCCCCTGTTCTGTTTAATCATAATGGGAGCTACTTTAGCCATCAATCCAGTGTCCTGTCCATCATTAGTCCATAAGGGACCCAGTATCTGTGATAACATTTATTTTACCTGTGATGGATTTGTCTCTATAACAGAGTAGTGCAACATTAGCCCTTGTGGGGTGTCCAGTATATCTTGTACCTCTTGTGCGTCCCTTACTGGAATATCTAAAAACACATCATCAGAAGTACAGTATATTACACACCCCATTCTACATAATAAATCTTGGCCAAGTAAGTTAGTATTGGCCATTGCAGCTAGAAGAAAAGAATATTTAGTATGCAATTGGCCCAATAGTAACTCCTGCCGATGCAATAAGGAGATAATGGTGCATTTCTCATGTTATTTCCACAGATAGAACGGTTTCCCTAATGATAGAAAAACTTAGATGAGAAATTAATACAGATCTGGCTGTCCTTCTGTCTAGCAAAGAAGGAAATTTGATTGGTTTTAGATATATTCATTTTTACTTTTGATTCTTATTCTGATCATTAGGTAATTTAACCATCTATAAATTACAGGTGTAGCCCAGATTTCAAAGATTAGGCTGCATACTCATGACACTGAGTGAGTACACCCCTGTTGCTGGCTTCTCTCTATCCTATTGTCCGTTATTTTCCCATTGCCCTGTCTTCTGTTAACTGCATGGAAATGTAAGGGTTCCTTATCCTTTTTGCAGTGGTTAGCAAGATGCCCTTCTCTCCCACAGTTGTAACTTTTTTAGTTTTAGTAGTAAACAGTTGTAGTGGAAACTGTTCCTGTAAAGCTAGTATACTGACTGCCAATAATTTATCACTCTGAATTTCCTTCTTTCTAGCGATATTTTTATCATGACTAATAGCAGACTCCCGGAGGGCATCTACTGTTATAGCTCTCCAATTGGAATGGCAGTCTGTACCCTAGTTTTTACATTTTCTTTTAGCCCATTCATTAGAACTGTCAGTGCTACTTCCCTATGGTGAAAATTATCGTTGATGTCTTGAATTCCAGTGTACATAGCCATGTCTGACATTGCCCCTTCAAAGTAATCTGCAGCACTTTCACTGTCTTTTTGTTTAATGGTAAATATTTTGTGCCAATTAATTACCACAGGAAAAAATACACTTATTTGGACATTGATGTTTTTTATATTTGCTTGATTATCATCATCAGTTAAAGTTCTATATTCCCTAAGTTAGCTATCATTGATAACACTTTGGACATCGGTAGTTGGAGGGAGACAAGCCCTCGACATTACTCGCCAATCTTTATAAGTTGGTACTTGTACATTCCCACGATCCTTAATACATTTTTGACATTCAGCTAAATCTTTCTGGGTGGGGTATGGGAAGACGACAATGTCAACCCCGACAAGCTTTTAAACGACATAGCAATAACGATGGCTATAAGACCTACAGTAATAAAATGCCTACTTACCATATGTCAGACATGCAGTTTGTTCGGAGCTTGAAATGACCGTATAATGTGCAATCCGAATGACCAAACCAACTACAGTATGATATGACGTCATTTACTATGGACACACTGAAAATGCCTGTTTTAAAGCGGCTGTATTCCATTATAGAGGCTTGGGGTCCGGGTATTGCTGTTTAAGAAAACCGAATTATAACTAATAGAGGTCACACACGATTGCGCCCCCGTGGATCGGAACGTTTCTAAAGTGACATCCTCTCACTCTTCCCACTGGAATGCTTATTTCCAGTGAGAATTCGTACTTCCCGTCTGGAAACTTTCTCCTAGCGACGATTTTCTCTTCCCACCTGAAAACCTTTTTTATGTTTTATTTTTTTTCAGCGAGGATTCTCACTTCCTGTCTGGATACTTTTTTCCAGCAAGATTCTCTATTAAAACAGGATATATTCTAAAGGTTTTAATTGCTCAGCAAGATGACACAGTTGCGTTCCACTACAAACCATTTGCCACGCTAGACAATACTATTAACCATCCTCGTTGTGCACTAACACAAACCATTGTCTTCGGTTCACCCCACACATACACACACCATCACAAACACACTTTGTTAGTACAATTTCCTTTTGTTGGCAACTTTCTTTCCTAGATACATTTACCAATGTACTTTACTATATAATAACAAAACAGAATCTATTATATATCTCTATATTTATATCTGTGGCAGTATAGAAGTTTAATATGCGCTGTTTAAATAAATAAACGCAGTGCATAGCGATCGC
Source organism: Mixophyes fleayi (assembly GCF_038048845.1). Taxonomy (NCBI): domain Eukaryota; kingdom Metazoa; phylum Chordata; class Amphibia; order Anura; family Limnodynastidae; genus Mixophyes; species Mixophyes fleayi. Next base: position 43,884,570 of record NC_134409.1, read on the forward strand.
AAAATAAGACTATGTAAAACAATTTTACCTTCATCTCTCTTGGTTCACTCCAACACCTCCTGATAGAATCTCAAAGCAGGAATTCGGTTTATCAACACAAGATGTAAATTAAAAGTATAAAACGATGAGCGTTCTTACCTTCTTTGATGCGTCTTTTCTACCCTTTGTTGAGAAGCCTGTTACGTTCATATCTACCTTTTGCAATAAACCATCGCTGTGGTTTCAAAGCACATAGGGTTTATTCGCAAAGTATTACAAGACAAAGTTTGTCATGCATACGCTTGCACTGTTAGCACTAACACAAGCTTCTATCAGAACGCTCTGGTTTCCAAAGCCAGAGGTGAACAATTTATATACAGTACAGCTGTAAAAAACATCACAAAAATAGACAGCTATAGTATTAAGGTCTTCATTCATAGGTCGAAGGGTCTTAACCTCCCAGGAACTTGACATGGCATTAGTAGATTCCTCTGGTCACTGTTCTTTGAGATTGTCAGGTGTATTTTCCTGAGGCTCCCTCCTCTAAACCTGTATAAACTGTTTTTATGATTCCTTTGTACTGGCTATTTGAAGTATGAAAAAGTGATATAATTTATAACTAGCATTTGCAAGGAATGACCGCTACATAAATAACACCGGAAAGATCTCATGCAATTCCGAACAAAATGATACCAAACTCGTAATGAAATTTAGATGTAGGAAACATTAATTAGCCTCTTTACCACTTTATTTTTATATTAACTAAAATAAATAAATTACATTTATTTGCATGTTGTAATTTGTAATAATAATTATTTGATTGCGCACTAATAGCATCACAACCGATATTATTGTGCAGAAAATATTGATTACCACCTTCATCCAATTATTAAACTTCAACTCTCTCTTTGTGGTTGTCTGTCCCTTTGACCAGCCAATCCCCCACACACACACATCTTTGCTTGTCTGTCTTTTACTTTGTATTTGCACCACTATCTCCACATTTGTTTTTCATTGCCTTTCCTTTGTGTCTCTGTCTCCACTGTCTTAGCTCCCACTTTTTGTGTCTGTTTCCCTTCACTATTCTTCACATCTATCTCCCCACCTTCTTCTACCATTTGCACAATCAGCCCACTGCAGGACACTAGGACCCAGTGGAAAAGTACTGTCTCACAGCATGATACATGAGAGACTCTAGGACCCAGGGAAAGTCCAGTCTGTTAGACTGCTGAAAAGTTCTGGGTTTTGTGTGACAGGAAAAAATAATACTGTAGAAAGTGAGAGAGACTGTGATTCAGCAAAGGAGCAGAGTAACAGAGAGGGATGAGCCTTGTTCAATGCGAAAATAGAGGAAAACAGGTAGAAAAAAGACAGATAACGAACTGGAGTGACACAGCAGCAGTGAACAGGAGAATTGATAGAATGACAGGAGCAGCAGTGAACAAAGGTGGCGAGACACAGTGGGAAAGAAATCTGAAACAGACATAAAACAGTGTGAGCAAGATAGCATTATAAACCGAAATTGATAAAGAGATAGAAAGAGGTAACAGAAGAGGATGAGACACTGCGATATATATATTTGTCTGTTTGCAAGTGACAGTTACTCTGACAGGAAAAAATAGCAAATAGTTTCATATACTTATCAGAATATCTGTATTATTTATTCCCCCCACTTTATATGAAGAAATGTACTGAAACTTTTGCTGAAAGTTATGTTTAATTACTAGATAAGTGTGATGTGTGCCCAGCGACAGAGACTCTTTTTTCACAGTCATACAGAACCTCTATTTTAACTGTAACCATCTGTCACCTCAGAGACATTTTCCGTCTTGTGGTTGCATCCATATTTCTTAGCAACATTCATTTCCACAAACACAACTGATTGTTCATATAGAAAGGAAAATAGCCGTATGCAGAACTATAAAAATGTGTTTAAATCCGCTGTGTAATTTTCAAACACCTAGGAAACACCTGTAAACTTAATACTACAGAATTATTAAGGAGACCTTGCAACACAAGCCACTATAGCACTGATTGTGATAAATAAAGCTAATAATACATAGCAACTACAAAAGATTTGGTTTGCACATATTTGGAACCGGAATATCACAGCGAAAGTGACTGCAAAGACTATAGTAGTGGTGTGTTTGCTTTTATAGTGCACAGGTCTGCTCCATTTTTCTTGTCTGAATATATTTTCTTTGCAATAGGAGCACATCATATATTCAATTTGCATTGAGCTATATTAAGATAAAATGTAGGTGAATAGCATTGTTTTATAACTAGAAAATTGTATTCACGTTATATGTTGCTAATCTTTCTTTGCCTTAAAACATTTTAATGATATAGTGTTCTCACATAATAAATCTGACGTTACTTAATGTTTGGTGTCTTACTTGCATTTGGGACCCGAGGCTCCTCTGTCCCGCTGCTGTGTCGCGTTTTAAAGAAGAGCACCCAGAGACCAGGTACGATCCGCAGGACACTCAAACACCTACTACTAAGAGTATTGCATTCCAACTCTTCGTAGTGTTACGCCTTCAGTATTGTTGTTTTTACATATGCATTTATTCCTGTGTAAACCCCACCTAGTGGCCAGCATAGTGTCAGCTTAACTGAACAACTCAGGCCTCCATAGCTAGTTCTCAGTGCATTTTGGGTAATGACAGGAGGCCACCATTTTAGATCTTACATGCTAAGTCAGAGAAGCAGTATATTCCTCCCCTTAGCACAGCATCAATGGTGAGATTTCTGTCAAGTTATGCATTTATGCCATATTTTCATGCTTGCATTGTATTATATCTGTTCATATTGTGTTTATATTCTACTTTCTATTCATTACAGTTTTACCACTTGACCTATCATGTTTTTACTACTTAAATAAACACCATTCTTCAGATTTTGACATCTAGACTGGATTATTAAAGTAGGAGTGATTATGCCGTCTCTCTGATTATACTCAGGCCAAACGCAAGTTATAGTGAAGACAGAACAGTAAAACATCGGCTATCAGCAAGTGGGGCACATTTATTCGGATTATCAGACCTGCTGTATTGCCAACTCAATTACCTACATATGACAAAACAGGAGTTTCTACACAGTCTGCAACAGTGGCCACTCAGCAATAGGTGTACTGGCATTTGACTTCACAGAAACCTACACATTGTCAGTGCAGCCATCCTGACACGTCAATACAGCAGTCCCTGCATAGTCAAACACCTCCTTAACGGAGCCAACACCCTGACTTCTCAGAAATCAGCACACTGTAAACGCAGTTATCTATATACTGTAGTATAGCAGTCTCTATACAGTCAAACATTTACACCTCAACATCATGTCACAGAAAAAGACATCTTCATACAAAACAAAGACTCCAACCTGTGGCTCCTCAAAATATTCATCTGTAAGCAACACAGCCATCTCTGCCTGCGCAAAAGCCGTAAAAGTACTGTGGAAGTAAAATAATTGGATGAAGTAAACTAAATTAAATAATATTGTTTTACCGTGTGATTGCGATTATTACACCACGTGTAGTGATGCAATCTCAGGGATTAACAACGCACACATTTACATTCACACTGACACTTGTATATAATACACATTAAGGTTCCAATCCACATTTATTAGTAAAATGTATTAGAGATTATTTATACATAGATAAAACTATAGTAAAGGTATTTATGGTTAAGGTCCTCTAAAAGGTAAAGTGTTAAGGTCTCATATTAAAGCTTATTTCACCAGCATTAACCTGGTTTCGACAAAGTAGCGATCACATCTAGCGGTTGCAAGCTATGAGCAATATGAGATTAATACTCAAAAATACTTTATTTATGGTTCAGTTTGAACTGGTTATTCGGCGGGATGACATGTAGCTAACAGTTGGAGTAAGTTGCCCCCTACCCTTGGAAAAGATCAAATGAACTGACCTATGACCAGCAGACAACTGGAACATTGTTAACCCTGGACCAATGAAGACCTCTCTTTGTGTTATCTGTGTGTATTCATGACATCATCACTGTTTTTGCTAACTGAAACTGCATATAAACTCCCCAGGCCAGTGTCTTCTTCCTCTCTTCCTGACAAAAGACAACACGACTGTATGTGAACCTGGGTCCAGGGAAAGCTTAATGTAATGTATTCAGTTTATACTTTCCTGTTTATTGCTATATCTGTTATGCTTCATCATGGCTTACTGTAAATCTTTTGCTATTAAATCTATTTGTGCGTTGGAACCACAATAATCGCATTGGACAATGTTTATTGGTAGCGATAAAACGAACATTACAGTACGCTCCAAAATTTTCAGAACAAGAAATGCTATTGAAAGTAGAGAAATCACGCCAGGGGGCAATTATGGAGAAACTCGCTTTAGAAAAGAAAGCTGCAGCTGTCATGGCTGAAGCAGAGTTCTTGGAGACTGCACCTCACCCTGATATAAAAGGAACCATCAATGTACTTGTTTCAGAGCTTGGATCCCAAGATCCACTCCAACGCACATCAGAATAAGTCCATCTAGTCTCTAAAACGAGTAGCAACCATCCAGAAGTGCAAAGTATGTGACAAGACTTTATCAGTGAAACAAGTCAAACACGCTGTGCAGTGCAACCACAAGTCAGCGACAAATTGCAAATTTACAAGCAAGAGAACTCCACACAAGATGAACTCACATTGGACAACCCTCCACCGCACCAGGAGTTTGAGTCTGCAATCTACAACAGCCTGCTAGAATCAGAAAATTCTAGCAGGTATGAATACACACCACTAACTCACCATGTTCACACATCAACAGCATATCCTAGTGCTAACCAGGACACACTGGACTTTGTTAAGTTTCTTGGACGGCGAGAACTAGTAACACAAGAATTTTGAAAGTTTAATGATTGCCCTGAGAGCTTCAGAGCTTGGCGATCATCCTTACAAAATGCAATCAGAGGCTTAGACCTTTCATATAGTGAGGAGATAGACCTCTTAATTAAATGGCTTGGAAATGAGTCTGTTGAACATGCTAAAAGGATCAGAGTGATTTGGTCTTAAAATGGTCTGGGATAGACTTGATGAATGTTATGGCTCACCAGAAGCAATAGAAACTATGTTATTAAAAAGAATTGATGATTTTCCTAGATTACCTAACAAAGGTTATCAGAGACTTAGAGAGCTGAGTGACTTATTAATGGTCCTTGAAGTAGCCAAGTCTGAAGGAGACTTACCAGGACTTGCCTCTTGACACAGCCAGAGGCATTAACCCTATAGTGCAAAAGCTACCTTACAATCTGCAGGAACAGTGGGTCACTCATGGCTTCAAATATAAACAGCGTAACAATGTGCCATTTCCCCCATTCTCTATTTTTGTAGACTTTGTACACCAGCTAGCTAAGAGCAAGAAGGATCCTAGTTTTGCCTTTACCCTGTCAGGTGCTACCCTGATGCTACCTAACCCACGCAAAACATTGGTCGCAGTTTACAAGACTAATGTGTATCCTCCAGATTCCTTCCACAGGTTTGCCAAATATATCAACCAATAGGCTAGAGACAAGGATACTAGCAAATAGTGCCCTCTACATCGGAGACTACATCCTCTCCTGAAATGCAGAGCCTTCAGAGAGAAGTCCTTGGACAACCACAAAGCCTTCCTATGAAAAAATGACATCTGCAAAAAGTGCTGCTCATTAACATCCCACTTCACCAAGGATTGTAAAGTCAGTGTCAACTGCACAGAGTGAAACAGCACAGATCACAACACAGTTCTACACCCTGGGCCTCACCCATGGACTTTACTACACAGTCACAATGACACAGAGCATGACGGGGAGCACAGTGGAGAGGGAAGAAACACTACTGCAGTCACACCAAAGATTACTTCACAATGTACTGAAGTCTGCAAAGAAGCCAAATCTGTTTAGTTAAGCTTGTTCCAAAATCTGTTTAGTTAAGCGCACACTATATGCTTTTACTAAACGATCAAAGTAATAAGTCTCTTGCCAGATCAACCTTTTTGAGATCTTTAGTATCAAAGGTCCCAACACTACTTATTACTTAAAAACTAGCACAGGGAGATTTGAGACAACAGGGAGGAAAGTAACTGACTATATCAAATCAAGTCCATGGACGGAAAGACATGCCTTCTTTTACCAACTATCACTGAATGCAACCAGATTCCAGATAATAGGTCTGAAATTCCTACACCACACGCAGCTCTTAATCATGCCCATTTAAAAAGTATAGCACATCTGATACCAGATCTGGACCCCCATAGCCCAAATAATTCTACTTATAGGGAGAGATAAAGTCAGAATAATGGTCCGCACAATGTTCTTTATGCTCAACGGATAGATCTAGAATGGGTCATAATTGGAAATGTATGTCTAGGAGACATACACAGACCGAGTGTAGTGCGATTTAACGATAATTTAAACACCGACAGTGTTTACATCTACATAATTATTACGATAGTGGAGAAAGTGACATGTAAAAACAACTACTTACCTGTAAACAGACACACTGGAAATCCGATGTGAGGAGAGGGCAACAGTTCCAAATTACGTAACTTGCAAGCTCGACTTGGATTTTTTCTTTTTTAAGCGACCATGCATGAACACATTTAATTATGGTAATTTTAATTGTTTTCCTAACCCCTAACCCTACCCCTCTATCTAACCCGAACCCCTAACCCTAACCTGCTGCCTATCCCTAATCCGTAACGTAAAGCTAATACTTACATGATCAACCTTGTGTAGCATGAGCATGAGGGTCCATGCCATGCCGCTTTAAAATTGGAAATGTCCAAGTCGCGCTTGCAAGTTACGTCATTTGGAACTGTCGCCCTCTCCTCACATCGGATTTCCAGTGTGTCTGTTTACAGGTAAGTAGTTATTTTTTACATATCGCTTTCTTCCTTATCATATTAATTATGGAGGGGTAAACACTGTCGGTGTTTACATCACCGTTAATACGATTACCACCATGCAGACCAGCTTCTGTTAACAGTATGCTTACCCATACTTTGGAAAATAGATGTCGGTCTCTCTTCCAGCCATGGCACAGTCTTCCAAAGAACAAAGAAGGATGTTCAGGTGGCAATGTCCATTGAGGACAAACTATTTTTAGAAATAATGCAGAATGGACTAGTCAAAGATGAGGCAAACAGCTGGGTTGCACCTCTACCCTTTAGAACTCACAGATCTCACCTACTTAACATCAGGAAATAAGTGCTTAAACGCATCTCTTCACTTAAACCTAACTTTCACAGAAAACCAGAGATGAGAGCTCACTTATTCTCTTTCATTGGCAAAATATTTAAGAATGGCCATGCTGAGATAGCTCGCATCCTCAAAACTACAGAGGAATGTTGGTACCTACCTAAGTTTGGAGTATATCACCCAAAGAAACCAGGTCAGATCAGAGTCGTGTTTGATTCCAGTGACAAGTTTGAAAGTATCTCCTTAATGATATTCTGTTAACAGGACCAGGGGCCTGATTCAACAAGGTATGCAAACTCATACGCATCTGCTAAACGGGACTTGAGCTACGTAAAACACCACATACACAGCGCAAACAGAGCAGATACGGCACTCAAAGTCAACTCAATCTCAAACTCCAACGCAAATATAAGGGTTTGCATCACTCAAAGTATGAAACATGAATTTGCGTACCATGATGAATCAGGCCCCAGATCTTAACAATAAACTTCTCGGAGTACTCATACGCTTCCGGAAGGACGCTATCTTCTTCACTGCTGATATTCAACAAAATGTTCCATTGTTTCCAGGTAAGGGAAAAAGACAGGGATTTCTTAAGATAGTAAACACACACAAAGAAAGACAGAGCTGTGGAGGGTAAAATATGGAGTGAAACCAATTTATAAAATAATGGACTATCCTCCCCAAATGATCAGATAAAGGACTGGTTCATATTAAAAATACATTTAATAACACATTAATTAAAAATACACAAAAAATACAAAAATAAAATTATAGAAATACTCTATATAGTAAATTTACTGCTTAATCGGAACTTGCTCCTTTGGTAATATGTAACTCACAATGATAGTCTGTGACTACACGTATAATCCATAATATAGCAGATGATTATTTCTTATAATATCCAACACTTCAAAACCACAGAGATAGCGCTCCCACGTTCCTGCAATTGCTTAGAGTTCAATTTCACAACAGTGCCACATCAATGGAGGTTCCGATTTGTGATATAATTACCTCAATGAGTGTTATGATTTACCACCTTCAGCCTTCCTCCTTAATGCAGTAAAATCAACTCCGTTCCGGTTTTCAAATAATAAAGAAAAGTTCTTTCCTTACCGATACCAGTAACTTATTTGCCCTCCTGAGGGAATATCGGTACACTTGTGTAGCATGAGCAGTCTTAGACTTAGCTGTCCATAATTCTCATGACCCTTAGGTAGGAATTTCTTAAGATACCTTTGGTTCAGAGACAATGACCCTCTAAAGACATTGCAGTGAGGGTACACGTCTTTGGTAACAGCTCTTCTCCTGCAATTTGACATCTATGGACACAGATATTCAGCTCAGGAGGGTGAGCTAGAGTATGGTTCAGATATTAGACAACTCATAAAAAAAGATTTCTCATGGGGCGACTGTTTAAAGTCTTTAATAACAGACAAGACTGCAATCAGCCTCCTGAAAAGAGCTCAGGAAATGCTTCTCTGCTTAAATCTCAGGATTCACAAAATAGCTTCTAACAGCAGAGGAGTAATGGAAGCCTTTCTTTCTCAAGATCATAGTAGTGATATAAAGGGTTTAGATTTAATACCTGATTCTCCAGTGGCTCATGGTAGCCTTGGGCTGTTATGCGACTTAAAATCTGAATCCTTCACCTTCCAAGTGAACAGTGAAGAAAAGCCCTTCAATCACAGAGGTGTCCTTTCTGCTATAAACAGTTTGTATGACCCCTTAGGATTTGCAGTTGCTGTCACTATCCAAGGTAAAATCCTGCTCAGAGATCTAACCTACGAGTCATTTGACTGGGATGCTCCACTGACTATACAGAAAAGGGATCAGTGGGAAGAGTGGAAGAACTCTTTATCTGCATTAACTAACCTTTATATTACACATCCATATGCTCCTGTGCCTTCTACAGAGGTACGGAACCAGAGACTGCTGTGTATTCTCTTATGCCTCAGTTAAGGCAATAGCAGCAGTTGCATATCTTAAAACTGTGGACATAAAAGGACACTCTCATATCGGATTTGGTATGGGCAAAGCAAAGTTAGCACCACATCAAGAGTACACCATAACCAGACTGGAACTTTGTGCAGCAGTACTAGCTGTTGAGTTAGTGGATCTCATTAATTTGAGTTGCCTATTGAGCTCGCAGAAGCAGAATTTTACAAAGACAGTATAGTAGTGTTAGGCTACATTTACAATGAGACCAGACAGTTCCACGTTTACATCAACAATTGTGTCAGATGAGCTCACAAATAATTGAGTGAGATCCTGCTGTCTCAATGAGTATTGACTAAACTTACCTGGAGGCGAGGTGTCTAACAAAATGGGAGGTGTTCACCAGGGATTTCCGCAAGGGAATATGGGCTTCTACGGCTCCCACCTTGCAAGTCGCGGCCCTCCAGGAAAGTTCCCAATGAGACAGCTAGAGAACAAGTTATATAGCAGCAGAATGATCCAATTCGAACATCAAATGGTGGTAACAAAGATTACCATTTATTATAAAATATTAATACAAGGGTTCTATGAAGACTTGAGTAATTTGCAGATGTCACAAAGACATGTAAGAATGGTAACTGTCAGCAACATTCATTAATAGAAGCAATTAGCAAAGTCTCTATTGATAGTAGAATTGAGGCACGGGAATCAACAAAGTCCAAACATATTCAGCCACTGTTGGCACAGCTTGTCACAGATGATGGAGCTGATAACAGTAATAAATAATGCCGGATACGTAGATAACAGATGCAGATCATAGCGCTCATCACAAACCGTGGAACAGGTATGCAGAGATTGTGACAGTTCAACATACAGCAGCGATGAATACACAGCAGCGATGAGTAGCAGCTTACCACAGATTCTGGAACAGGTAACAGCAGTCAGCAATACAGTCCGAGCCGGTAACAGGTGTAGATCATAGCATTTACCACAAGCAGTGGAAAAAGTATGCAGAAATCGAGAAAGTCCAACATACAGCAGCGATGAACACACAGTCGTGATGAATAGCAGCTTACCACAGATTGTGGAACAGGTAACAGCAGTCAGCGATGCAGGCCGGGCAGGTAACAAGAGTAAAGGGCTCACTGTGTATGTCCCCATAAACCTCACATCACCCTTTTAAAAATACTAAACATTTGCATGCAAATAAACACACGGAGACTTGGATAAGTTATTAAAAATTGCCAGAACTTTTATTATTATGAGTTTTATTTTAACTAAACCTATGGTGGCGGAGAAAGGGCACTGCGAAACAGCTCTCAAGCTGGTATCACTATAACACAAGTGGACTGGCGCAAACCGCCGTACGTCCACAACCACAGGGGAACAAATCCCGTCATCACTTGCGCTGAGTTGGCGTCAGAGTGACTGCCCCTTTAAAACTCGCTCTGCCCTCCCTCACCGAGCCAGACAGGGACCCTCCTCACCGAAGGACCAAAAAGGAGTTACTGGTGCCACCTAGGGGACAGTGACCTACGACCAACTACCTGTGCGCCCACAAATCAGCCGCTGAACGCAGTGCCTTCCTACCGCAACATTACCCCAGAAATGCACACCTCGAGGAGTGGGTGGGTGGGATCTCGTGCTGTGGAATGAGGCAGCCCAGGAAGTGCAGCCTACTATATCAATCAAGGTCCCTCCCCCAGGAGCTCCCATTGGTCAGGCCCAACCCAATGTTAACCCCTTCAGGTTAGTGTTCAGCTTATTACAAACTCTGTCACCCTTTAAGTGCGTTCGTGCAATTCAGCCTCACTTGTCATAATATCCCAACAGAGACATCAGAGTAAGAGGTATGACTTGAAGAACCAGCAATGCCATAATGAAAGGAGAGGCCTTATAAAGGGAGACTGACCAATGATAAACCTGACCAGCACTCTGGTGTAGTAAATACAGGTGCAGACCATGACTAATCATCTGCACTAGAACAGGAATTAAAGTGACAGTCAATGTTTAGAGACTCGGGTAGAGGTACCCAGAGAGCGGAGTGTGACAGTACCCCCCCACCCTTTAAAGGTGGTCACCGAACACCTAGGGCCAGGCTTCCTAGGAAATTTGGTATGAAATCTCTTCAATAGCACAGGTGCGTTGACATCCGATGCTCGTACCCAAGATCTCTCCTCGGCCCAAAACCTTTCCCGTCAACTAGGTATTGGAGTACTTGGAATCCAATAACTGCTTGATCTCAAAATCTTCATTTTGCTGAATCTTAGGATGAGTATGAGTGGCAATGGGCGAAGAAAATCGATTTATGACCACAGGCTTTATAAGAGAGATATGAAAGGTATTAGTAATCCGAAGGGCTGAAGGAAGTTGAAGTTTAAAACACACTGGAGAAATAATTTGAGAGATCCTATAAGGACCAATATAACGAGGAGCAAACTTCATACAAGGAACCCTAAGACGGATATTCTTTGTTGACAGCCAGACCTTATCACCAACTCTCAAAGGGGGCACAGCTCTGCGTTTCTTGTCTGCAAATAATTTATACCGAGAGGATGATTTCTTCAATGGTCTTCGGACTTTTGCCATATAGAAAGAAAATCCTGCCTCAATAAATTAACAGCTGGAACCTGAGTAGATGGTAAGGCCGAAAACTCAGGAATTCGAGGCTGTATACCATAAGCAATGGAAAACAGAGTTGCAGAAGTTGATTCATGAAAGGCATTATTATGCACAAATTCGGCCCATGGTAAAATATCAACTTTAAATTTCAGTGTACAAATAAGCTATCAAGTATTTGTGTGCTACATGAAAAAACAGACAGTATTTAACTGTGCAAAACACTAATTTGCACCCCTTGCATTGTAACATGGTTTGATCCAGGAGACTGAAATAAGAAGTTTCTCAAAGTTAGATCCTTAATGAATCAGGCCCTAGAGCAGTGGTTCCCAAACTTTCTCAGTTCGAGGCACCCTTAGGGTCACCATAATCTTTCCAAGGCACCACTAAGCCAAAATAATTACCAGGTAGTCCCGTTTTTAGTAGTTGGGTCAAAATGACGTAAGATGTATTTAGGCCCCTTCACCATATTACTCTGTCCCCTTCTTTGCCATCTCACTCTCTCTGTCCCCCTTCAGAGTGTCTCTCTGTCCCCTTTCAGCGTCTCTCTCTATTCCCCTCCTTCAGCGTCTCTCTCTGTCTCCCCCTTCAGCGTCTCTCTCTGTCCCCCCCTTCAGCGAGTGTCTCTCTCTGTCCCCCCCTTCAGCGTGTCTCTCTCTCTGCCTCCCCTTCAGCGTGTGTCCCTCTCTCTGTCCACCCCTTCATCGTGTGTGTCTCTCTCTCTCTGTCCCCCCTTCAGCGTGTGTGTCTCTCTCTCTGTCCCCCCCTTCAGCGTGCATCTCTCTGTCCCCCTTCAGCGTGTGTCTCTCTCTCTGTCCCCCTTCAGTGTGTGTGTCTCTCTCTCTGTCCCCCTTCAGCGTGTGTCTCTCTGTCTCCCTTCAGCGTGTGTCTCTCTCTCTCTGTCCCGCTTCAGTGTGTGTCTCTCTCTGTCCCCCTTCAGTGTGTGTCTCTCTCTCTGTCCCCCTTCAGCGTGTCTCTCTCTCTCTGTCCCCCTTCAGCGTGTGTCTCTCTCTGTCCCCCTTCAGCGTGTATCTCTCTCTCTGTCCCCCTTCAGCGTGTGTCTCTCTCTCTCTGTCCCCCTTCAGCGTGTGTGTGTCTCTCTCTCAGTCCCCCTTCAGCGTGTCTCTCTCTCTGTCCCCCTTCAGCATGTGTCTCTCTCTGTCCCCCTTCAGCGTGTGTCTCTCTGTCCCCCTTCAGCTTGTGTCTCTCTCTGTCCCCCTTCAGCGTGTGTCTCTCTCTCTGTCCCCCTTCAGCGTGTCTCTCTCTCTGTCCCCCTTCAGCGTGTGTCTCTCTCTGTCCCCCTTCAGCGTGTGTCTCTCACTCTGTCCCTCTTCAGCGTGTGTGTCTCTCTTTCTGTCCCCTTTCAGCGTGTGTGTCTCTCTCTCAGTCCCCCTTCAGCGTGTGTCTCTCTCTGTCCCCCCCCCCTTCAGCGTGTGTCCCTCTCTCTGTCCACCCCTTCATCGTGTGTCTGTCTCTCTCTCTCTGTCCCCCTTCATGCCGAGTTGGGAAATATTTTGAGACAAGTGAGGAGATGTATGTCAGTGCAATTTTGTTGATGCCCTTGTATGCTACAGTAAGTGCATATAAACTCATATTTACATAAAAGAAAAGGGACAGACCCTTAAAAAAAACTGTACAATTTCTATTTGCAAAAGTTTAATTTTTAATATCACATTATTATGCAAGAATAGTTACCAAAATGCTACTTTTATTGAATTGTATTAAAAGCACACAGCATTGAAGCTTTTATTAAAATGAAAACAATTACGAAAAACCACTGCCAAAAATTACCCAAAGAATCCTTCGGAAACACATTTATTAAAGATGTAACTGGTAATACATGGCAAGTACTATAAGGGTGGGCATATGCACAAGAGTGTCCTTTATTCTGTTTCTTCTCTGTTTTTTGACAGACACACATAGGAAAGCCAGATTAAATAGCTTTGTGTGGAAATAGTGCAGGACACAAAAGCATGTTATCAAAGTAGGTGCAGACCCTGTGATATGACCACTTCAACCTTGTCTCACTCTAATTAACCACTAAAAATTGACTGACCAAATATCCCTGCTTTCAACTTGCATAATCATGATGTTTTCTTGCCCATGAACCCAGTGGTTCTGGAGACATTAATCCTTGCTCACACTTGCAGTTTAAGACAGTCTGTACATAAACTCTTAGGAGTTTTATGATGTAACTGTAAAAATAAAGCTTTTCCATGAAAAGTCTAATGTACATGTTCCATTGCCACTTAATCAAAGGTTATACATATGAATGTGTTTTTAGAGTTCCTGGACTGTGTCTGCTTTACCCTCCCTTTTCCTGCACCCTCTTCCCCAGCCCCAGTCTATTGTGTAGTTCCTTGCTCTATGTTAGGCATATTCAGTATTTCTAATTTGTATTTGTGCACTGCTTTGTTTTGTATAACACTTAATTATTCATTCATGTCTGTATGCTCAAATTTGGGATTTCATCTTCCCAATGATGACACCGACCATCCATTACATAAACGATAAGAATCTTTACATTTTTCCTAGATGTTTGCTTAGTGGTAGAAATTGTCAGACAGGCTAATGGATTAGTGTTTTTTCCTGGAACTTTTATTTTAATAATTTGGATTAACTTTGACAACGTTTACTAATTTATTGTGCCAAGTCATATACATGCAGGCATTTTGAGATAGATAGATCCTGGAAAAAAGTTATATAACCTTCCACCATATGAATTTAACCAAACCCCCTAAAAGGGCTGGCTGGTAAATTTTAGCCCGTGGGTAAGACTTGGCTCATCAGCCTATTGGGAACATTTTAAAGCACGAAAAGGCATGTAAGCAATGATAAGTGTAAAGCAATATTTATCTCTGTAGGAAAAAAATTCTAGTTGTTTAACTGAACCACAGCAGACAAATAAAATATAACATGCAACATATTTTATAACTGAGGACATTCTTTTTTCTAAATCCAAAATACAAGTGGGTGTGTGAAAATAACTAGCATAAAAATGTGTCTCCTAAAATTGTCCAAAATATATTAGCTGAATGGAAAAACTTAAACTAATTTAAAAAGAAGGAAATTAATTCATTTTATACATGCTGCTTCCAGGAAACATATTAGGGCTGATACACATGTGGACTAAACCATAGCTACCACATCTACTCTGAATCATTCTGAATTTCTTAAATTCCTACAACTTTGTATTTCAGATCTGCCTCAAAGCACTGGGGTCATGAGTTTGATTCCCGACCATGGCCTTATCTGTGTGGAGTTTTTGTATGTTCTCCCTGTGTTTGTGTGGGTTTCTTCCAGGCGCTCCGATTTCCTACCACATTCCAAAAACATACTAGTAGATTAATTGGCTGCTATCAAAATTGACGTGTGTGTGTGTGTGTGTCTGTGTGTGTGTCTGTGTCTGTGTGTCTGTGTCTGTGTGCGTGTGTCTGTGTGTGTGTGTTAGGGAATTTAGACTGTAAGCTCCAGTGGGGCAAGGACTGATGTGAGTGAGTTCTCTGTACAGTGCTGCAGAATTAGTGGCACTTTGTAAATAGATGATGATGATGATTCACTTATATCTAATCTTAAAACACATGTAAGATACGATGACATTTATGATGGCGACTGAGATCATAGCTTAAAAAACATTTTCCCAGATGCACTAAAGTTTGCTAAGCTAGTTTCTTTAGGGGCACAGTTAAAAAACACTTAGGTAATTAGCTATGCTCAATGCAAATTAGATACCCTAAGTAACATCTCTTACTAAAACCTTGATTTTTGTTTGAGCATTATTGACTGTGTTAAGTATGGCACAGCCATTACTTAACAAACTGCACATGCCCAGAAAAGATTATTTAAGTACCGCTCTGACAATACTTAAATAATCAGTTCTACTCCATGCCTAGAGCTCTTATAGTATATGCAGTACATTACTTAAGAATAAAATCTCACATGTACAGAAATGATTTCCTCTTCCTTATCTCCAAGCACTATGTGATAGTGCTTAACAAAAGGGATGTAATATCCTGGCACAGCAGAGAGCTCATTAATGCTCTGCTGGATCCCTCAACATCACATATCATAGTGACACCCCAGAAAAATCTGCAACCTGCATTCAAGAGCGCCACCAAAAGGTACTTCTTAATCACTACTTTATCAGCTCTGTCCAAACAGGTGGTTACACAACTCTATCAGCTCTGTTCTGAGCACTTTGCAGCTGGTCCCACTCTGTGGATCTAAGTACTGCAATTAGAGGGAACTGATTTGTGATCACCAGCCCCCTCTAAGTCCAGAGCTCAGCTAACTCTGCAGTAAATACATCCTTCTCATATGAGGCTGATTTATTTCCTATGAATAGGAAGTCACTGTGCCGCTCAACTGTACTTTGTCTATATGCCATTGTGGGAGGAAGGAGGGATTTAAGAATGGGTATAATAATGAATGTAGAGCATGATGAAGAAAGGAGATATTATGTTGATATAGGGTATGATGATAGAAGTAGGTGTTGAAGTGGTTAAAAAATAGAAGGAGGGTGATGATGAGGTTGAAAGATGTAAGAGAGGTGATAAGAGATTCATAAGAATGAGAGAGGAGGGAAAGAGCTTGATGGGGGAGAGAATGATGATGGTGCGGGGGAAAGGGGATGGTGATACCAAAAAGAGGTTGATGGAGATGGGCAGGGGATGCACAGTGGGATAGGAAGCACAGATCAATGCTTTCTATTCAAGCAGTCTAGGAATTGTCTTGAACTTATAGCAGAGTTATATATATAACAATTAAAAAAAAAACACATTTCCATACATTTGCACACATAGGAAAATACAAGTGTTTGGGATGCTATCCACTACAACGATAAATCAGTATCAGTGATTTCTTTTTATTGGATGCATAAAGTCCAAAGGGTCAATTATTAGCCTGCTGCTATAACTTCATATTTCTCACAGTCTTCTTATCTCAAAGCCAAGATACAAATAGTTTTGTCTGCAGCTTCCCGATTAAATTACCCGATCTCCACTGTCATATGATCTCTAGAACAAAGTAAGGAAAGAGCGCCAAACCGCAAGGTAAAATTGGATGGAAAACATCCATTTTTATCCGCTGCATTCCCTAACAGCCCAGTCTACTATGCATTGGGCCCATATCCATAAGATCTTCTCACTTTCTTGATGCAATGTAATCCAATAGGAAGATGATAATCCATATATGAAAGAAAGTAACCCACATTGAACAGATGACGTCTGCTAAGGAGCACGTCATGCAGCATGACTTAAGCTCTGATGAGCTCCACCTAGTAATTTCAAGCAAAAAAGACAGGGGGGGTGGAGAAGGAAATTAACCGCACTTGTACCAATATTTATATAATAATATAATATATTTTTATATTTTCTAACTTCCCCTGTTATCCCCAAACACTGTCTCCATTAAGCTTTATAACCATGTTGACACTTTTTCAAAGGCTCTCAACCTAAAAAACACAGAATTGGATCAATTGGCAGACTTCCTTGGGAATGACATGAGGGTGCACCAGCAGTATTACCACCTCCATAAGGTACCCTATCTAAAGTCAGCAAACTTTTAATGGCTCTCGAGAGTGGACTTGAGAGGGGAAGACTGGCTGTATTCTAAGGCAAGAATTTGGAAGAGATGGACATTGATTCAGACGGTAAGTTAGAAATCTTGCATCTGGGTGGTGGTTTTGACTTTCACCTCAGTCATTTACATATCTGTCCTTTTTAAGAATTGGTCCAGCTACAGACTGATGAGCCAAGGGATGAGCAATCCCCTGAAACAGTGCAACAAGTGGGCATGCATTCAGTCGACACTTCCCTGTTAGAAGGGAGACACCCCATGGACCCAGCAGCTTGAGACCATTGCCCAGTTATTCACAGATTTGTTATTGACAATTGACGAAAGAAGTGCATGAAGAAAACCTGGTACAGATATGAGATCCAAGCTGTGGACAAGCACATAATTATGTTTATTCAGAAATGCAGGGTGCATTGAAAGCCTGATTGAGTCGCATGTATCATGGCTGACCATCAGCACTGAAAGATCAAAACTGGTTAGCTGTGATAATATAATCTACGTAAAGAACTGAATAACAGTTATAAAGAGAAATAAAAATTACTTGAAAAGATATGCAGTGATTTACCATGACTGTAACAAGTCTGACTAGCCATGGCTAGGTGTCAGTCTATTGCTGTTGGGTGTAGAACTAAGTTTATAAGCATCACCTTGTGTTTTAACCACATAGGGGTAGATTTACTAACCAGCAGTTTGTTTATATCATAGGTTTTCAGATGCTAAAGTCCAATGTATTAAGCAGCTACATGACAAACCACTGCTTTTTAGTGAAAATAAATATAGATGAGATGTTGTTTGAGAAATATTGCCTGTAAGAATGCAAAAAATAAAGAAAGAAAGATTTTTTAAAAATCCTCCTCTAGGGAAGGGGGCCTGAACAAATAAAAAGGCCCCAGCACCTGGAGATGACAAGCTCAATGCTGAGTAGCACTGGGCCCCTCCTGGTGCACCTATCTGTGGGGAAAAAATGAAAATCTAGTTGCTCCTAATGTAAGCAGTGTTATCTATTCAACATTTTTCAGTCTAGACACATATTAGAGACACAGGCTGACAGGATGCTTTACAGTTAGTTCAGACATATGTTTTACATTTGGAGATAAATTCTTCACTGCTAAAACAGATTTATTATCATACTTGCCAACCTTTTTAAACTTCTTTCCGGGAGATCCCAGGCAGGGTGGCGTGGATGGAGGGCGGGGTGCGGTCATTTCGACAGCAAGATGCCGTTTGCGGGATATTTGCCTGCTCTCCCGGGAGTCCAGGAGACCTACCTGAATTTCGGGAGTCTCCCAGACATTCCGGGAGAGTTGGCAAGTATGTTTATTATAGATGTAACTGATTGTACAAGGGTATCGTTTATTCTGCTTCTTCTCTGTTTTTTCACAGACACACATAGGAGAGACAGGTTATATAGCTTTGTGTGGAAACACTAGTGCAGGACACAAATATAATATGACCCCTTTAACTTTGTCTTTCACTATTTAACCACTAGAAACTGACTAACCTACTATCCCTTTTTTCAACTAGCATAATCATGACTTCTTGCCCAAGATCTCAGTGGTTCTGGAAACAATATTCCTTGCCCACACTTGCAGTCCCATGACAGTCTGTAAGTAAACTCTTAGGAATTTGATGATGTAAACGTAAAAATAAAACTTTTCCATGAAAAGTCTAATATACATTTTCCATTGTCACTTAATCAAAGGTTATACATATGAATGTTTGGAGAGAACAATGTGATTTGGTTAGAACTTGATCTCATAAGGAATATTCTTATGATTTGATAGGAATTCCTCATTATAATACACAAGACTGCAATGTGAATGACATGTTACCTATAATCATCTACATTTATAGTGTTGCTGTATCAGGAGGATCATGTAGTAATTTTACTATTGAATTATTTGTAACAATGAGTTTGCTGCTTTGTGCTTTTAATGCAACATCCATCCATTTGTCTGATGTGCTGAGAGAGTCTCTTTGCTCTGATTGGTTAGCAGTTTTAATCAATCAGAGAGTGGGTGTCTGTTAAAGGTTTTCCCCACTACTTCCCCAGTATCTGATTGCTGGGAGCTGCCACCTGTCAGGATGCCTTGTTTTTATAGGTACTTCTAAGTGGTAGCACTTTGATATAAAGATCCTGTGGTCTGCTATCTCACCTATAGGTATAGGCAGACTGAAGTTCAGTATTTTGTGCATCAAGCTAATGACTCTGATTTCTTACCCTTACATACTTGTGTATATATTCCTACCTTCTGGAAGATAGGTGCCTTGCCTTCTTGTCATTTGTCTGATGGATGGTTAGCATCACCATTGGGAAGATGGAATACCAAATTTGAGCATATAGACAGTATCACTCAGGCACAGCTGTGAATGAAATATAATAAATTAAAATGAATGAATAAGTGTAACACAGAACAAAGCAGTGCACAAATTCAAATAAGAAATACTGAATACACGTAACATAGAGCAAGGAACTACACAATAGACTGGGGCTGGGGAACAGGGTGCAGGAATAGGATCTAGGCTAATCTGTATAAGGCAGACACAGTCCAGGAACTCCAAATAGACATGGAGACAGTGGTGAAGTTCAATTAGTAAAATGCAGGGCATTCCCACAAGAAGGAGTTAAATTGCCTATTAAGATTATTTGGATTATCTCTGTTTAGACTTCTTGGCTACATCTTGAGTACTTGTTTTTACCAAATATTTATATATAAAAAATTCACAACAACGTTGCAAAGTAGACGGCATTTCTGCTGAATTTTCTCATGAACAAGTGTGTACAACTCTCTCTCTATCACTCTCTCTCTGTATATATATATATATATATATATATATATATATATATTATATATATATATATATATATATATATATAGTGCTTTTTTTGTCATAGAACGGCAACTTTTTCGATGGATTTTCCAAGTTTTAAAAGTAAGATTTGAACATTTGATGCTTGGTCCACGTGAACTTGAATCGCCCCGGGGGCACAATCATTTAAATGGTGCATGCGGGCTGCTTGTGTGTCGAATTCGATGCATGTGTGCTTCATCCGTGCTGGTTGTGATGGCACTGCTCAGCTTGTGGCGCTGCTCAACTTGTGATTGGTCGTGTGGTCACGCGCCGAGTGCTGACTGCGGGCGACGATGACCACACGACCAATCACAAGTTGAGCAGCGCCACAAGCTGAGCAGTGCCATCACAACCAGCACGGATGAAAGGCATTAGGGAAAACCAATCACGAGGTCACGAATCACCTGTTGTGTTAATTTAAATTAGTCAATTAGAGAGTTGGGGTTCTCCGGCACCTGTTACTGGACCTCCCTGGTGCCTTGCCTCCAGCTTTCTGTACCCCTGGTAGGTGAGTGGACAGCGCTGAGGTCCCCTTCTGTATGCTGGCGCAGTGAGTATTAATGTTCGCTGCATCTCCCCTGACCAGCAGCGTGGTGCCGACCGGACCAGAGGGCCTGCTGCCTCTCTATATGATGTGGTACCTGTGTAATTGCTGGAGCTTCCCAGGTACCTCATCCCAGCCTATCACCATTTAATTTTATTTCACTTACCTTGTCTTTCATCAAGCAGCACAGCATTTAGGTCTGCTGATCTGCTTTGCTTCATTCACTTGTGGAATAATACCTCTTGTGGTGGCTAAAAAATACTACATCTACTGTTCATTGCTGTTGCAATTATTTTCACCTAGCTAATGCCTACCTGAAGGACCAGCGTCAAATCACGGTCTCTTTATCTCATCTCAATATCTCCTGTAGAAAAGACCCTGCTACATTGCTTCAAGTGCTACGCAGACAGCATCTGAAAGGCAAGAAACTGGTGCTCAACTGTTAAGAGTACATCAACTGCTACCCTCTATAGCGCTCATCAAGCCTTGTCGCTTACTAGCCTGCCTGGCCGGCGGGGTTTTTCTCTACGGACGCTAACATCCATCTGCTGGCCTTTATCCGGTCGCTGACAATGTGACCTCTTCCACTCATGCTGGACCTTGCTGCAGTACTGGGCCCCCATTTGACATCTTTCTTTAATGAGATTTTGGGAGGAGCCACGTTTGACGCGGCCACTACTAGAGCTAATATCATTGTCATTTCGAAGCCAGAGAAGGACCCATCACTCTGCTCTAGCTATAGACCAATATCCCTCCTCAATGTGGACCTTAAAATGTATGCAAAAATGTTGGCTTCCAGACTGAATCCCCTCCTTCCTTCCCTCATCCACCCCGCCCAGGTAGGATTTATCCCGGGGCGTCAAGCCCCGAACAACACTAGGAGAACAATTGATCTGATCCATACAATTCACAGGGGTAAGCTCCCTTCCCTCCTTATGTCACTAGACGCTGAGAAAGTGTTTGATCGCATTTCCTGGTCGTTTATGGTTGGGGGTGCTGGGAGCGATGGGTTTCTTCTGCAAATTCATGACTGCCATCTCAGCCTTGTACCGCTCCCCGTTGTCCACAGTCTCTGCAAATTGTCTGACTTCGGCCCCCTTTACTATTGCCAATGGCACACGGCAGGGCTACCCCCTCTCTCCGCTCATTTTTGCCCTTATCATAGAGCCATTAGCAGCTAGAATCCGGGCTAATCAGCAGATATAAGGCATCCTGGTGGGTAGTTCTTCTCATAAGATAGCTTTATATGCGGACGATGTTCTGTTAACTATTGCTAACCCGAATTTTTCCGTTGCTCCTCTCGTAGACAAATTAGATCTCTATGGCCACTTCTCGGGATATAAAGTTAATACTGATAAGACAGAAGTCTTGGACTTTTACGTTTCCTCAGCAAATAAGATGTCTCTAGAAAGATCCTTCCCATTTAACAGGCGTCTTCAAAAAATCAATACCTTGGGGTATATCTGACTAAGCATCTTCACCAGCTTTTTCAGGCCAACTTTCCTCGCATTCTTGCTCAAATTAAATTGGATCTTGTTTCGTGGTCGCAGTTATACATCTCGTGCATAGGTCGTATTAATGCGGTCAAGATGAATATACTCCCTATATTCCTTTACCTTTTTCAAACCCTCCCCATCCGGGTCCCCCCTATGTTTTCAAATTTCTCCATTTTCATGTATCTAAATTTATTTGGGCTGGTAAGCGCCCCCGAGTCCATTTCAAGCTTTTACAGAGAGCCCCGGTGGGGGGGACTGGAAATCCCTGATTTCCGATGCTACTAGCTCTCCGCTCAGCTCGCTCAATGCGTTCTGTGGTGTAGGTTAACACCCTCCAGGGTTTGGGTCGAGATTGAGGCTAAAAGTCTGGGTATGCTATCTCTATCCACTCTCCTATGGCTCCCACGGGCTCGTCGACCAAAGCGCGTCTCACTTTATTCGGTCATTACACATTCCCTGGCGGTCTGTGGCTCATCCTCTCAGAAATTTGGCCTTTCCCCCCATCCCTCTCCCCTAATTCCTCTATTTAACTCCTCTGACTTCGCTCCAGGCATTACTCCTAAAGCATTCTCCTCGTGGACCTCACAAGGGGTCCATTTCTTTAACGATCTCACCTCCACGGTAGTGTTCCCCTCGTTTACTGACATCCAATCGCGATTGGATATTCCCTCTAAATTTTTCTGCCAATTTCCCCAGCTTCGTCATTTTCACCACACAGCTAAAACTCGCCTCTCTTCCCGTCCCCTTACCACGTTCGAAAATCTCTGTCTCCGCCAGTCCTCCACAAAAGGCCTTATTTCAACACTATACTATGAACTCGCCCCACCTTCTTCAGACCTTAGAGTTTCGCATGACTGGCCTGGGAATGTAACTTTGGCGAAACCCTTTTGAGCGAAGAATGGTCAGAGATATATGAGAATGCTGCCTCCAGTTCAATCTGCGTTAAAATAAAAGAGAATGTCTATAAGGTATTGTACTGATGGTACTACGTTCCCTCCCGGATTCATAAAATTCTCCTAGACTCTTCTGATCGCTGGTGGACTTGTCCCAAATTAACAAACTTCTGGACAGAGATTAAACACCTGATCCAATCGATACTCCAGGTAACGATACCATTAGAGCCTAAATTTTTTCTCTTGCCCTTGGGAGCGCCCACGGCGACTCGACACCAGAATAAGTTGGCTAGGCATATCTTGTCAGCAGCTACCTGCCAAATTGCAGCAGACTGGAGGCAGCAGTCTCCACCACCACTCCAGGCCATTATTAACAGAGTTTGGCAGGTTCGGCGCCTGGAATACATGACCAGCATCATCAATAGGACATCAAGATCGTTCACTAAGGTATGGAGCCCATGGCTCTCATTTTTTCAGGCTTATTCCCCTTTTACTTGACTCTACACCTACATATGTCTATCCTCCTTCCTTTAATCCCTTTCTTCCTTTCCTTTCCTCCTCCATTCTAGTCTCTCTCTTCCCCTCTCCCTGCGTCATACCCTCCTCTCTCGTGGCATTTCGCCCTCTCCTTCACATCTTTAAAAAATTTCTGGTCAATCTTTATTCACGTAATTTGACCCCTTTGCATTGATTTTTATGATATTATGTTGATTTTATATCATGCTTTCTGTGATATGTATAAGCTCGCTTACACTGCATGTTGGTTTTGTTTGTTATTTGACTATCCAAAAATAAAAATTAAAATAAATAAATAAAGAATACGGTTACTGGCATCTCCACACATTTGCTTTGTACATCACAGCGTAAGAGTGCCTTATCATTAAGAGACTGAGGCGTCTCAAGACTGGAATAAATTGAAGACATCTATACAGCTAACTGACAGAGGGTAATATCCTTCGGGAGATATACGATGTGAGCATACTACACCTCTTATATTTTTATATCTAACATTAAGGAGAACAGACTGATTTTCAGTTCAAGATTTATTGCCACTGACATAAATACGGCTGATTGTAATTATATACTGAGGATATTGCTGCTTTATGATATGAGCATAATCATACACCTCTAATATTGCTATATACAAAGGAGAATAGATGAATTTCAATTTCATGATCTATAGTCATTGATGTGGACATGGATGATTGCGATATTATATTGAGGATATTGCGGTTATGATCGGATCTTTATTCTACACATTTTTTTCCAGTACTTTAGCACTGCAGTTTGTTTTAGTTTACTGCAGGGGAAAGGGAAGCAGATTGAGTGTTGTAATACTGATTATAATGGGTATATGGATACATACGTTCATTTTCCAAATAGAGGGGTTGAGGGAAATGATGGTGTTGAAATCTAGGTTATGCGCTATAAACAGTACAACCTTAAGAGGGGAGTGGTTCAGTATGTGAATACGGGTGAGGGTAATGGAGTCTACTTCTGGAAGGATAATCAGGTGTTGTGCATTATGGTTGATGGATAGGACTGACAGTTGGAGAGAAAGATGAAGGAGAAGATACCCGGGAAATGGGTGCTGTAGGATTGTTGGTAATATATATTGAAATAAGGTCAGTGAGATGTGTGCAGTATTGTTTATTGAGGTAAGGTTAAGGTCCAAATTGTTCTCCATACAGGTGAGGGCATTATTTATTGTGGTTAGGTTATGGATCAAATTATTCTCCATACGGGTGAGGGTTGTTGAAATTTCAGTGGTGTTTGTCTGAATTGTGGCATTGGAATCCCTAATACTGTGATAGCAGGCATTCAGTGACTCACGTCCACTGACTTCTGCTTCCTCAGTCATCTGATGCTCTTCCATATCACATGGCTCCTCCACCAGCTCATCTTAGAAATCATCAGCAGTTGTATTGGCATGTAGAATGGAGGGGAAACCTGAAAAAAAGTTATCACCATGTTATATTATGTGCCACTGTGTAAAGATAGATTACCAATATAATTTTGTTTGTGTGTGTTTGTGTGTGTGTGTGGTAAAAAATTTGCTTCATTATTTCTGACTATCGGTCTGCATAAATGTGTGAATTTAGCTTTTGTTAGTTAAGGCAAACAATAAAAATAAACAATAATGTAATATAAATTTAATGTACTTTGTGGTGTGATTGGCTTCGTCATGGGTGGGCTACATCTGGTGTCAATGCGGCCCACTCCTTGCACCATCTCGTCATCAAAACAGGCAACTGTCACGGTCTCAAGTGAAGTGAGTATTAGTGGGGCTGGGGGACCACCACCTGTCATTTGAGCATGCCTGTAGTTCTTATTTGCTGGCACTTGTTCAGACATATCTAGAAACTTTGGTCCTTCACCTTACAAAAAGGGTCATACCTAGGGCCATATTGCTTACCACAAAATGGTAATCCTTTTTCCCAAATATATTGCCACCAACAATGTCACTGGAAAGCTATAGAACAGACTATAAAGCTGAATTATTCCTTCTCCTTACATACTAAGTAAAAGTGTCACACCTAGGGCCATATTACTTACCACAAAGTCCAAAACCTATTCCCAACAGCAGAAAACTTTCGGCCATGCATAAATTGCCAGGTGTCAGGCGCCGTTCCGCACGGCCGCCTGTCTGCTGACAGCGCGTCTGGTTGCCTAGCAACCAGACGCATCACTTCCGGATCCCCCTGCCGTCCGACCTCTGGGTGTGATGACGCGCCCCGTTGCTAGGCAACGGGACGCTATGAACAGGATTCCCGGCGGCAGGTATGACAGCGCTGCAGCGCTGATTCTGATTGGGTTACCACAGTATTTAAACCTCTTCCAGCCCTCTCACCAGTGCCAGAGTATCAGGTCTTCCTGTCTCCAGCGTTTGTGTATACCAGTTGCTGTATTCGTTCCTGACTATCCTCGTGCTGCTTGTGACCTTTTGACCCGGACCGTTTGACCACCTCTATTTGGATTCTGCCTTTGTACTGTTCTCCCTGAAAGTTACCGACCCGGCTTGCCTCACTATTCTTCTGGATTTCCCTTTGTACCTCTTCTACCTGAACGTTGCTGACCCAGCCTGTCTGACACCTCCTTGTACCTCGCTGTGGACTCTAGGAAGGACCGCGACCTGATTGTCCCTGCAGCAGAGTCCATACTTCCTTGTGGGGGTTCCTGGTGAATACCAGGGGCACGTTAGACTCTGCGCCTTCCTCTGAGTTGCGCCAACAACAGCAGGTACCCATTATCAGTCGTGACAGTATACTCTGGCCATGACAATGGAGGGGTCTGGTGAACCGTCTGCTAGAGACCTACTCCTGCATCTGGCTCAGCGAGTGGAGCAACAAGAAGCAGCCCAAGCGCATCTCCTACAATGTGTCCAAGGGATTGCTACCCGCTTTGATACATTTCAGAGTGCTTCACCCGCTACACCAGCCATAACCTCTTCTGCATCCACAACATCCAGTGTGGTTACGGTCTCTACAGCGGCCTCCAGTTTACGCATCCCGACACCCAAAAAGTTTGACGGTGATCCCAAGAAGTGCAGGGGCTTTCTGAACCAATGTGCCATTCAATTTGAGTGCAACCCAGGGGCCTTTTCTTCAGAACGCACCAAAGTAGCCTTTCTCATCTCCCTCCTCAGTGGTCAAGCCCTTGCCTGGGCCTCACCTTTATGGGAACGAGGGGATCCACTTCTTAATAGCTCCAACTCCTTCATTGAAGCTTTTAGAAAAGTCTTCGACGATCCCGGAAGAGTTGCTTCTGCAGCTACTAGCTTGTTAAACCTCCGCCAAGGTGACCTGTCCGTGGGGCAATGCGCAGTTCAATTTCGGACCCTGGCTTCTGAGTTAAAATGGAATAACGAAGCACTGGTGGCAACCTTTTGGCAAGGTCTGGTTGACCGGATTAAGGATGAGCTAATTTCCAGAGAACTCCCGGCCGAGCTAGATTCCCTCATCTCCAAGTGCATAAAGGTGGATTTGCGCTACCAAGAGCGCACGCAGGAACGCTCTTCTGGCAAACGGTTCATATCACGGCTAGCACCCCAGTTCCAAAATCCCATCCTGCCAGCGGACGAACCAATGCAAGTAGGACGCTCTAAATTATCCCTTGAAGAGAGAGAGAGACGCTTCAAACAACGCCTGTGTCTGTATTGTGGAGATCCGGGACACCTGCTAAGAGTTTGCCCCAAGAAACCGGGAAACTCTTCCTCCTAAACGGTGGCGGGGAGGCCGTTTTAGGAGAGTCCACAGTTGCTCCCTATTCTAAAGAAAATTCACCAGAATTTCAGATGGCTGTCATCCTGAGCACCCCTAAGGGTACCTTTTCCACACGGCCTTTGTGGACTCCGGCTCCTCCGGGAACTTCATTTCGGCGGATCTAGCTTCGCAGCTCCAAATACCTTTAAACCCATTGCCTCAACCGTTATCTCTGACGGCAGTCGACGGTAGTCGTGTTACCCACGGCTCCATCTCCTCCGTGACTTCTCCTGTTCGGTTGATGGTAGGAGTACTTCATAGCGAGATGATCCAACTTTTGGTTTTGCCGAGGTCCATTAACCCCCTCATCTTGGGGCTACCGTGGCTGAGAAAGCATTCTCCTCAGATGGATTGGGACCACGCTCAAGTTATGTCGTGGGGTTCAGGATGTCGCGTTGAATGTCTGTCCAGAGTTTTGCCTTCAAGATGTCAAGTGATGGCTCATTCCGAGCTAACCCATCTTCCTGAGGCCTATATGGAATTCCAAGATGTATTCAGTAAGGTTGAAGCGGAGATCTTGCCTCCTCATCGTCCCTGGGATTGCGCTATTGTTTTGTCTCCTGACCAACCCATCCCCTAAGGGCGGACCTACCCTTTATCTCGTCCAGAGACGTCAGCCATGTCTCAATATATTACGGAAAACCTGAAACGGGGATTTATCTGCAAATCCACTTCCCCAGCGGGTGCAGGGTTTTTTTTTCGTTAAGAAGAAGGATGGGTCTCTTCGGCCTTGTATTGATTATCGTCCTCTCAACCGCATCACTGTCAAAAATCGATATCCACTACCTCTCATCTCTGTCCTCTTTGACAAGCTCAGTGGATCTCAAATTTTTTCCAAATTAGATCTCCGTGGGGCCTATAATTTGATTTGCATCAAGAAGGGGGACGAATGGAAGACAGCCTTTAACACCAGAGATGGACATTTCGAGTACCTGGTGATGCCCTTCGGCCTCTGCAACGTCCCAGCCATCTTCCAAACCTTTGTTAATGATATCTTTCATGACCTGTTATACACTTCTGTGGTAGTGTATTTAGACGATTTATTAATATTTTCTAAAGATCTGAAAACTCATTGGGAACAAGTAAAGGAGGTCTTACGTAGACTCCGGAAACATCACCTCTACTGCAAGCTGGAGAAATGTGTGTTTGAGATTAGCCAGGTACCTTTTCTTGGTTTCATTGTGTCGGGTCAAGGTCTTTGTATGGATCCCACCAAGGTGTCAGCTATTCTGGACTGGCCTCAGCCACAAGGCCTTAAAGCGATTCAAAGGTTCATTGGCTTTGCAAACTATTATCGCCAATTTATTCAGGGATTCTCCACCATTATAGCTCCCATTACAGCTTTAACCAGGAAGACTGCCAACCCCAGGGTTTGGTCCTCGGAAGCCATGTCTGCCTTCTTAACGTTAAAGAAAGCATTTTCTTCAGCTCCAGTTCTGTCCCAGCCAGATCAAGAACGACCCTTCTTCTTAGAGGTAGATGCATCCTCTGTAGGCATTGGGGCGGTGCTTTTTCAAGAGTCTCCTGCTGGCTCACACAACCCGTATGGGTTTTTCTCCAGATGATTTCTCCCAAGTGAATGTAATTATGGAATAAGGGACAAGGAGTTACTGGCCATCAAAGCGGCTCTGGAGGAATGGCGACATCTGTTGGAGGGGGCTATATTTCCTGTTACTGTGTTTACCGACCATCGGAACCTAGTGTTCATTCAAGAGGCTCGTTGCCTTAATCCTCGGCAAGCCCGCTGGGCATCCTTCTTTGCTCGATTTAACATGAAGCTCACATTCTGCCCTGGAGCCAAGAACGGATGTGCAGATGCATTATCTCGCTCATTTGACGATTCCGATCGCTTAAGACCGTTGGTTCCTCAGCATATTATTGATCCTTCTAATATTGTAGCCCTCACTAGGACTAAAACGTCCTCTCCTCCTCCAGGCCGGTCATTTGTGGAACCTCATCTCCGGCTCAAGACCCTACAGTGGGCTCATTCATCCCGCATTGCCGGCCATGCTGGAATAAAGAAGACAACATCGTTGCTTTGCCGTCGCTTCTGGTGGCCTACTGTACGTGCCGATATTTGTAAATTTATTGCTTCCTGCACTACTTGTGCTCAACACAAGACTTGTAGAAGAGTCCCGGCAGGCCTTCTTCGTCCACTCCCTATCCCCGATGCTCCTTGGGAAAGTGTGGCCATGGATTTTATCACAGACCTACCCCACAGTGCAGGGTTTACCACTATCTGGGTGGTTATTGATCGATTTTCGAAGATGGCACATTTTATTCCTCTAACTCAGGGGTCAGGGAACTTTTTTACCTTTTACCCCAAAATATATTTAGATACGCCGATGTTATCCCCCTGATCTGAAAATAAGGAAATCATATATTATTAATTATTGGAATTCAAAATTTTATTGAATCTATTAAAAATTTCTTAGAAAGCTTCAACTTCAAAACTTCAGGTTTTGGAGAAATGATGTTGCTTCATTTTTGATACGAGAGCATCAACATTGGGGCATTTTGATGTCAAAGCAATTTGGATACAGTCTTCATCGTCCAATCGATTTCTCTGCTTTGTTTTTATGTTCGTTAGAGTGGAAAATCCTTGTTCGCAAAGGTAGGTTGTTGCAAAAGGCAGCAACTTTTTGACTGCCTCCTCATGTGCAATTTTGATGCCTTTGCAGCTGTTGACATCCAAAAATATGACAGATCTGCTTTGTTTTTAAATGCAATAAGTGCTTCATTATTGCATCGAAGCTCAATAAGTGCCTCTGCCAACCCTTGAGGCTCTTCTAGTACACCAGCAATTTCAAGGGGTCTACAATCCAACTGACAGCATGTGAATCGGCAGCATTACCCCCAGGAATTTCATTTTTACCCCATTTGGGGTAATTTACCCCTGTTCCCTGACCACTGCTCTAACTGGACTGCCCACGGCCAGTCGTCTGGCAGATATCTTTATCAAGGAGATATTCAGATTACATGGTTGCCCGAAGGAGATCATTTCGGACCGTGGAGTCCAATTCACATCCTGTTTTTGGAGAACCTTTTGTAGGAAATTAAACATAGAATTGAAATTCTCTTCGGGATATAATCCCCAAACCAATGGACAGACGGAGCGAATCAATCAGGACCTCAAAACATTTCTTCGCTGTTTTACCTCTGACAATCAGAATAAATGGTCTCAATTCCTTCCTTGGGCTGAGTTCTCCCATAACCAACACATTCATGAGTCTACCGGATTCTCCCCATTCTTTATTGTATATGGAAGTCATCCTGTGTTTCCGGATCCTTTTCCAGTGTCCTCTTCACCGGTTCCAGCCGTAGATACTCTTTATCGGGAGTTTTCTCTCATTTGGGCTAAGACTAAGATGGCTTTACTCAAGGCTACTCAGCATCACAAAATCTTTGCAGATCGTCATCGGAGGGCCACTCCTCTCTTAAAGGTGGGAGACCAAGTATGGCTATCCACCCGGGACCTAAGACTAAAAGTTCCTTCTATGAAGATGGCTCCTCGATTTATTGGCCCGTACACCATCATGCAAGTAATTAATCCTGTATGCTTTAAATTGAAACTTCCTCCTTCTCTGAGATGTCATAATACTTTTCATGTCTCATTACCAGGACCAGTGGTACTCAATAAATTCTATCGACCTCCCTGTCGTCCCCCACCAATACAAACCTCTTCTGGAACAGAATTCGAAGTCAATCGGATCTTGGCCTCTCGCATTCTTCGTGGCAAACAGCAATTTCTTGTCCATTGGAAAGGATTTGGCCCAGAGGAGAGATCATGGGTGGACAAGCAGGACCTTCACGCTCCTAGAATTCTTAAAAGGTTCCTTCAAACAGGAGGAAGAAGAGGAGGGTATACTGTCAGGCGCCGTTCCGCACGGCCGCCTGTCTGCTGACAGCGCGTCTGGTTGCCTAGCAACCAGACGCATCACTTCCGGATCCCCCTGCCGTCCGACCTCTGGGAGTGATGACGCGCCCCGTTGCTAGGCAACGGGACGCTATGAACAGGATTCTGGCGGCAGGTATGACAGCGCTGCAGCGCTGATTCTGATTGGGTTACCACAGTATTTAAACCTCTTCCAGCCCTCTCACCAGTGCCAGAGTATCAGGTCTTCCTGTCTCCAGCGTTTGTGTATACCAGTTGCTGTATTCGTTCCTGACTATCCTCGTGCTGCTTGTGACCTTTTGACCCGGACCGTTTGACCACCTCTATTTGGATTCTGCCTTTGTACTGTTCTCCCTGAAAGTTACCGACCCGGCTTGCCTCACTATTCTTCTGGATTTCCCTTTGTACCTCTTCTACCTGAACGTTGCTGACCCAGCCTGTCTGACACCTCCTTGTACCTCGCTGTGGACTCTAGGAAGGACCCCGACCTGCGTGTCCCTGCAGCAGAGTCCATACTTCCTTGCTGGGGTTCCTGGTGAATACCAGGGGCACGTTAGACTCCGCGCCTTCCTCTGAGTTGCGCCAACAACAGCAGGTACCCATTATCAGTCGTGACACCAGGACAGACTAATGAATACAGTGGGAGTTTTGTAGCGGGAACCGGTGCATTATCCTGTGCAAGCACCAGTACGCTTGGCCGAACCCTCCGCCTCCAATAACCAGAACACTTCAATTACTTCACAGGTGAGTCAGCCATCTTCAGGGCCACCAAGAGGAATTTTGAGCCCCTTGACAGCAATCTCATGGGGGCCCTAAAGGTGATTAGCATGTAAACATATGCGCCACCGTGCCATCAAATGGGGTGTGGCCATACCATTGGGAGTGTGGTTGTGCATCATTGTGGGCGTGTCTAGCAGCTGAAAAGCACTAGGCCACCCTCCTACAGAAAAATGCAGTACTCACACATGCCAAATCTGCCCAGCAGCTTTAATCACAGTTGCCCCCCTCTGCCCACTTACTTTAATCACACTTGCCTCACTCTGCCCACTCGCTTTAATCAAACTTGGTCACATGGCTATTTAAAAATATATTTAACAGCAGTCTAAGGCTGTTTAAGCCTGTGAGGCTGTTAGCTGGTGAGAATTCTTCTAAGTGAGGATTTTTACAAGTGTATTAACAAATTTAGTTAGTATAGTAAGAGATATACAAGAGGAGAACAGGAGGGGAACCTTCTACCTGCAAACACTGCTATATGAGGACAATGTTTCACAAGCAGCCGTGAGCTTTGATATCCTCCAACACTTGCATTGTCAACTGTCTGGACACACCCTGCTGATCTGTTTCTTACACTTATTTTTGGCTGCTGCAGTTTTAAAAGGAGTTGTTGTTCCCACTTATGCTGTCGTATTCCCACCTTTAAACCGCACTGTTGCTCCACTTAGCCTGAATTTTTATCTGGCCCCCTCTTGTCCTGTGGACTTACATAACCAGCTCAGTGCACCTTGTATTATGCCTTTTGTTATACAATTGTCTTCCAATCATGCCTAATGTCACTGTCTAATCTAACTGTTTCTCTAAGCATACCCATCTGGTTTCTCTACTGTCCTTACTGCTTCCTATTCCCTGGCTCATACTTTACATCTTTTCTTCCTCTTTTCTCTCCTTCTACCGCTGCACCCTCTCACCTTTCCTGCTCTCACCATTTCCTCGCTTCACTTGTAAGGCCTTACCATCCTTGACTTCTGTATTACTTTCAACTGTCTATTTCGCACCTTCTCTAGCTTTATAATGATTTGCTCCTCTCTCACTTCTGTCCTCTCCCTCTATCCCCCTGCTTCCCTTGTCCAACCTATCTATATTCTACCTTCTCCTCACTCCCCCCTCTCCCTCCACATCCCCTTCCCTATTTAACTCCTCTCTTCTCTTCTGTGCCTCTGTGCCCATGTTCTGACTCGCTGCCCCTTTCACCATCTTTCCCTCTCTCCTCCTTTTCCCCACTCACACCCTTTCCCTCTTGTCCCCTTCGCTGCTCTTCCCTCAGTGTCAGTCTGCTCCTCGCCATACAGGAGTACCTGGAAAGAGGATGGCAAGTGCCCCACACAGTGGATGACATGTGTGGGGCCCTGGAAGGCACTGTGGATGCAATGACCCCCGGGGGGATTCTGGCACAAACATGGCATGTAGTGAGTGCCTGACACAGAGATGGAATGTGAGGGGAGGTACCTGACACAGTAATGGAATGTGGGGGGAGGCACTTGACACAATATAGATTGCTTTGTGTATGGCATGTTTGGAGTTCCTTTTTCAGTGAATGGTTTCTGTAGCTGAAGGGGTTGCAAACAGATGCTGAGTCAGGATCATTATAATATTTAGCAGCATTCTGTAGTTCAAATTGTAATTTCATATAGGGGTATTTTCTTCAGTTTTACACAATATGGGCCTCATTCACCTTCCAATGTAAGTCCATTTGCTTGGCGTATCTTATGTTAAATAACTCTGTGCATGTGCCAGAACGGGACATACGCCAATGAACAAAATTGCATGCAATGCATATCTGAATGCAAATTACATTTTAGACAACTACTTGAAGGGTGGAACAGGGGAGGGAAGGGACAGACTAATTTAGCCTATGAACAGTAATGGTGTTACCCCGAAGAAGTGGCGGCTGATTCAAGTTCTGCCGTACTCCGAAGTTCGCTTCTTTTCAGATGTATGATTTGCACCCGCTCCAGAGCAGGTGTAACAAATGATAGTCATCACCAATACAGCATTTACGCTCACAATCTAATGGGATGATGCACACCTGACACCACTCATGTCATTAAACAACACTATATAAGATCATGGCACAAGGACGCCATTGCTTCATTTTGTTTCCAAAAAACAACAAAAGAGAATGTAAATGCTAAATAGGTACTGGAAAAAGGTAGATGAAACTTTCACATGTGCATTTCAATAGCAACAAAACAAAACTTTATTTTGAAAGCTATGGATGGATGTTTGAAATTGTCTTTCTGACCCTAATTATCTTTCAAAGCATTTGCAGACATTTGCATTGCAAGGTATTTTTAGAAATATATTTTGTTTAACTTCATCAACTTGCGTACTTTAGCATTGGGGTTTTTTTTTTTAAAAAATATTATGCTCCTTTATACATAGTTCCATACATGAGCATTGCCGTTTTGCTTTCTCATTAGATTTTTTTAAAATAAAAAATAGCATTACAATCTTTATTATACTGATTTTGTTTTAATTTTTTTTTTTAAAACAGAACCCTAAAACCTTAAAATATTACTTTGGAATAAGCTTTGTTAGCTGTAAGTATGTTTGATGTGTAGTTTTTCACCCTCCATCTTTCTCACAATTAGCCAATATTGCAGTAGGAATGAATCTGGAGGACAGGTGTTGTCCCCTTCATAAACCATCAACTGGTACACCGTCGCCGACTCAGGGAATGTATCTTCTGGCCACATGTCAGTCTATTTGGGGGGTCAGATTCTGAGGTGATCTTTCGCTGTCAGCTTCCACCATCATCATGTTATCATAGACACCCCCTGCGCATTGTGCAGAGTGACCTAGAAGCTCTGCACAACATCACTACAGCAATACCACCACTAACCAAACTCTTGGCAGTGTTACACTTCTCTGTATCTGGGCCATTCCAGACCACAGTGGGTGTCGCTGCAGGATTGTCCCAGGCCACCTTCAGTCATGTGCTTAAGGTGGTGCTGCAGGCTTTCCTGTCACACATCTATCAATTTATCGATCTGATGAGAGACGCCACAAACAGCTTCTACAGTGTAGAAGCTCCAATACGCAATGAACTTAACACAGCCGCGAGGTCTATTTATAGTATTAGGGAATTTTCCCACGATGTCGTGGAAAACCCCTAATACACTGTAGAAGCTGTTTGCGTCATCTCTCATCTTTTTTATTTTTGGTAAGCAAGCATGTTACGGATGGGATGTTACAAATATGGGGCCCTTCTGGCTGAAGATAAGAAGACTTCAAGCAACAAGGGGGTCCTCCTGGTCAAGAAGAACTGAAGACTTCAAGCTTTTTGCCCAAGAAGAAAAGAAAACATTTCAAGCAGAGACTTTGGATTTACAATTTTACCATTTCATGCTGGACTTTTGGATACAATTTTTTTTAGGACATTTACAAGCAGGTCTATTGGAATTACAAATTTATTTTGGACATGGTTAAGCAGGGACTTGGGATACAAATATATTTGGGTCTTAGTTTACACTCATTTTAGGATTAAAAGCTGCTGACGACAGATGAAAACAGCAGTGGTGAGTATATTGGGCTTTTATTATTTTTAATAAAATTATGTGGTCTAAATGAAGGTGTTTAGTGTATTTATTGGGGTTTTATTATTTTTATTAAATGTATGTGGTTTTAATGAGGGTGTTGTGGTTTTTTAAACATTTTCTTTTGTGGAACTACAGGTCCCAGCCAGCCGTGGGTGTCAGGGCATTTTGGCACTTGTGGTTCTCCAAGTGTCAACATGCCCTGGCTGCCATGGGTATGTTGGTGCTTGTAGTTAAAGAAGCATCAGCATGCCCACACTGTTTATGGCACCCTGGCTGTCTGGGACCTGTAGTTCCACAAAAAAATGGCGTCTGTATGTTTTTTACATATAAATTGCCGTTATTACCCTACACCCACCGCCAAGGGGTGTAGGATAAGCCCTAGTGCTTTCAGCACTGGGTTGGTTGTCCCTAGAGGGGAGGCCCGCTCATTTTTTTTCAGCAGACTCCACTCCCTAGGGAATACAGCCCAGCGCTGAACAGCCTGGGGTTGGTTGTCATTATAACAGGGGGACCACTGCCGCGTGTCCCTCTGCTCTTGTCCCACCCACCCCAGGCTGGTTTGCCTAGTGCTGGTTATGTGAAAGTCGGGGGGGCCCCACGCAACATTTTCCCCCGATTTTCACGTAACCAGCAGTAGGCTGCCAGCACTAGGGTTAATAGTGAATAGAGAGGGAACCCCATGCTTTTTTTCAACTTTTATCTATTTTTAAACTTTTGACAGCTGCCGGGACATCCAGCTCTATAGGCAGGGGCAGTGTAACAGTGATGTGTTTACTAATCTCGCAGCTACATAAGGACAACATAGGAGAGGTAGGTAAACACGGAAGTATTTGACATAGCAGCAAATCGCCAGCGATAACCAGCGATTTTGAAGATCAGGGTAAAAATCGCAGCTTGATACATTTGATAACTTTTGGACTAAAATCGCAGGTTAACACCAACGATTTGCCACGACTTTAAAACGCTGAAAAAAATTGGACCTTGATACATTTACCCCCTGATCTCATCTACCAATTGGCTTCCTCTGAAGACTATAAGAGTCTCCTCCTACACTCAGCAAATTACCAGTGCAACACTTTCCTAGTTCCTGGTTCCAAACTCACACAGTTGCTGTTGGCTGCTGCTTTAATCCTGTCTGCTGTATACAGATATCAACCACCATCCTTCGTGTGAATTCAGCTTCACCTTGTTTGCTGTTCTATGAATTTCTACCATTAACTCTCAGAGTGAGTGCAGCCTAATCGTGTATGCTGTTATATGAACTGCAAACCATTAACCCTCTGTGTAAATTCAGCTTCATCCTGTGGCTGTTATGAACTGCAACCATTAACCCTTTGTGTGAATTCAGCTTCATCTTGTTCCTGTTATATTAACTGAAAACCGTTAACCCTTCGTGTAAATTCAGCTTCATTCTGCCTGCTGAAATAAATACTTTAGTTTTTTATTCCTCATGCGGATTCACCTTCATTTTATCAGCTTGTGTACAGATCCCAGCTGTTATCTTTTGTTTGGATCCTCCTCTCCTCAATCTATTCCTGCATCTCCTACTGCTTATTTGGAGTAGTAGGTTGTTGTTCTGAGTCATCCACTTTCTGGAGCCATTTCTGTGTCTCGGGGTACCGAGATCAAGTTCCAGGACTAAACCAGGTTCTGAATTCTGAGTTGTCCAGGGCCAGTTCTAAGCTTTATCTGTTCAGGAGGTTGCCACCCTTGTATATCCTCTGCCTGAGTTCTGAGTCTTCCTAGTCCCAGTTGTGGTACTATATTTGCCTGAGTCTCTGAGTTCTTGGAGGTACTGAGTCTCTGGTCGTGGGTTCATGTCCCCCCTGTTCCTTCGTCCAGGTTCCAGTCCATCAGCTCCAGATTCCAGGCATTTATTTCAATATGGAGTCCAGTCCAGCATTCCTCCTCCTAACTTCCAGTATACGGGATTAGAGCAAGCTCTATGAGCAAGGCATTCATCCGGCCTCCCAGTTTCCACGACGCTGCTGCCACAGCTAGCCCCAGGGGTCCCGAGATGGATGACAGAAACCCTATTGCCGTAACATTTGTACTTGGATAAAAAAAATGTGGAATACTATTGTACTAGAATAGCTCCATATCATGTAAAAATCTCACTCTCATTGATTATAACATTGTTTGAACAATGGAAATAATGCAATTACTGGGGGAGTTTCTCTTTAAAGGAAACAATGATCACCCTTTCCAACCTTGGCTCTTCACTTTCATTTTACATCCACACTCAGAACAAGAGGTTGCATGTTTCAACCAGATAGATTATAGAACGGACTTTTGGGCTTTTAAAAGCAAGATTCCACTGCCTTGACCCATCTGGTGGAGCCCACATATATGCGCCAGATATTGTTTGCGACATCATTACTCTGTGTGTGATATTTCACAATATTGCCAGTGGGGTTCCATGGATGGAAACGGTTGAGTTCTGGCCAGGAGGAAGATGACTAGATTCTACTCCTCCATTTTCCCAAGATTATTCGGTGTGCAAGGCATATGTGATTTCATTTTACTTTACATGTAAGAACCTTTTGTGTTGACTTAAAATTGATTGATTACCAAAAATGTTTAAAAAAATAAAAAGGATACCATTTGAAATCAAAAAAATGAATTTAGTTGTTTAAAACAGACAAATTAGTGACACAAACATAAATGAAACACACAAATCTCATTTTGATTTGGGCTGTCGCTTTCCCCCTGGACCAAATTCCCTGTGCTGCTTGACCATAGTTCCCTGCAGGTCACCCGAGCAGGGGATGGAACAGCCTCTAGCTCTGCATGTTCACATTCCATCGAATGAAGCAGTTTCAGGGGCAGGAAGGGTAACATTTGTCACAGGGTCAGAAGGGGCGGCAGGTCGCACAAGAGCAGGAGAGACAGCAGGTATCACAGGGGCTTGTGTAATACCACTTTGATTGCCCATATAATTTATAATGGCATCAGTCAATCTCTCAAAAGTGGCATTTTAAGTTTGTTTCCTATATGATCAAGTTCTTGGTGCAAAGTGGTGGTGTTTGCATACATTTTGTTAAACAATTGCTGAGATAAAAACATATTGGGCCTGAATCAGTAAGGGACATATTTGCAGGGAGTAGTACAACTCCCTGCAAATAGACTCTGCATACACCCGTAGTCAACAACGAATGGTTCTGAAGATACATTCCTTGTTGACTATAGGTATATATATATATATATATATATATATATATATATATATATATATACAAGAAAACAGGGATACTCTGCACTCTCCAAACACATAATTAATGCTGTACCAAGTACTGTTCTATAGTAAAAACAGGGAATGTTAGTTCCACATATTGCAATATATGTTAAGTTGACCAACTTACGCCAGTCTGTACATGGTGAGTGCAGAGGATCTGTGTCTGTTTTTGTTTATACAATGTAAGTCCCATGACTCTTGCACCCCATTCTTTACATTAATTAATTCCAACTTGTGTCAGGTGAGTCCCAGGTCTCCCATGGCTGCTAGTGCTAGGGAAAGACTTGCCTTTAAAAGCTGTGTGCAGGTAAGCCTTAAGCCCAGATAAAATAGCATAGCATTTGATCATGTTAGGACTGACCAGAATGGGAAGACTTTGGCGTAAGTTGGTCAGCTTAACATATATTGCAATATGTGGAACTAACATTCCCTGTTTTTACTATAGAACAGTACTTGGTACAGCATTAATTATGTGTTTGGAGAGTGCAGAGTATCCCTGTTTTCGTGTCTATACAATGTGGGCAACCCCCTCTTGCACCCCAGTCTGTACATGGTGAGTGCAGAGGATCTATGTCTGTTTTTGTTTATATATATATAAATATATATATATATATATATATATATATATATATATATATATATTACATATATATATTTTATATGTATATATATATATATTTTGACTCAACTCTGCTCTACTACACATCCCTGCAGGATACATACCTTTCATTTCTTTACTAAATCTGTCTTTGCCTAGGCCTATTCAAAGTTTGATATTCTATAGGTGTCTGAAATAACGGGCCTAATAAGTGTTTGACCTTAGGTAAAATGCACTCCCCCCAATACATCTTCATGTGCCTCCAAACTGCAGTCCTCTGGCTAGTACTGTGTTCACACTAAGATTAATTTTTCAGAGAATTACTCTTAATATAGCACCTCTGAACTCTGCAGAGCTAGATAAGTGTCGGACCAATTTACACCTATAGACCAAAGATGTTTCTAACATGCAATAATGTTGTGATGTTAAAATGTAGTCTTTTAATTTTATATGTTTTTCAGGTGCAGATTAAATATTTCCCCTGCACATTATTGTGTATAAAATAGAAAAAACTATTGATAAAAAAAATATTTATACATTTGTTTTTTTGTTTTCAATTTATTTTGTGTTTATGTTTTATTTTTCTAAGCAAATGTGTAATAATGAGACATATTTGTTAGTAAAGTATGTGATAAAGGGCTTATTGGTATGATGGTACACTGTAGGTTGATGAGATAATGCAGTGAAAGTGTTAATATGATGTACTTGTCATGAGAGTTTTCACCGGAAGTTTTGCAAAGAGTTCTTTTCCACATGGAGAAGTAAGTATGTGAGCTGCTGTGAGAAGGACCATAGCCCTTCCACCAGATAGAGCAAGAGTAAGGAATCTGTGGGGTGGAAGTGTGGGGAGTGGTGGGAAAGATGTTAACAATGACCAGACACATACTTGCTTTTAATATACAATTTGCTTCTGTTCCTTAAGAACCACCCAAAATTAGCTAATTGGTCCAAGGTGACCAAAACAACACTCAAAAAAACAGAAGCATCGCAAAAATTTGCTTATCTCTAGTGCTATTCATATAAGTACTGGCAAAGCTGCATGAATCAACAGAAATTCAACATCTGCTTAACAAATATAATTTAATTAATATTGCATGCCTTTTTTTAAAAGAGATTAAAATATTTAAGCTACTCAAGTATTTACTGTAAATAATAATGGGAATACAAGATGTTCCTATAAATAAAAATGAATGTGATTGCCCAAGCCCATACTTCAACTAACACTCTAGAAAAGTAGATATCCAGAGTGATTGCATTATAAATCAGAACTGTAAACAAAAAACAGGAATTTCACTTATTTATTTAATGTGGGAAGTGTTGTGAGATGTAAAACATACACAGTGTCAGGTGGGGCCAGGTTCAGATAGAACAGAAACGGATGTGATAATATATGGCTATGTTTGAGTACTGATTCTCACAGCATTAGAGGAGTGGATGAAGGAATATCCAGCAAGTATTGATTACTCAGGATTTTGTATGTGTTTCCTTGTCGTGAACATAGAGAGCTTGCAGTTATTTCTAAGGGATAAATCATAACTGCAGTGTAAATAGGTTATATCAAATGAATCCATGTATAGATTGAGCTGTTAAAGTGTGAAATGTGAAGACAGAGAGTCTGATGTAAATGTATTTGATGGCTTTGCACATCCCAGTGTGAGAAGATAACCATGTCACCTGTGGCAGCTTCAAATAACTCTTGCTGTTAGTCTTGGACTCCTGAATAGACTTTGTGGGGTCGGTCTCAGCTGGACATCCTTGCAGCCCGAGGCAGCATTTTGCAGGCTTATACAGGTATATAGAAATATGAGCTTCAAAGGAAAAATACCTTCATAGTTCATATTTTTGGAAATCCGGTTTCCACTCCATACTGAAGAGCAGAAATCATACCAAGGTTGTGAATGACAGGTACAGGTGGTATCCGTGAACAGCTAAAATCACATATCTTTGAAAAAGGTATGTCACATTGTCAAAATGTCATCATGTTTGGTATCAAAAGATGGACAGAATCACAGGGATTTTTTTTATTTTAAATATGTTACAGGGGGTACAGAAAAAATGGGGTGTAGAGGAACATAAGGAAAGACAACATGTGGGAATACAGTAGATAATACCATTACAAAACTCTCACTGAAAGTAGGATACATGACATTTGAGAATAAAGCTAAATGCTAAACAGTTACACTATAGTTAATTATCAAGACGATATGAAGCATACTTGCCAACTTTGGCAAGTTTGCCTACGGGAGATGCAGGGGGGCAGGTGGGCATGTGGCGGTGGGGCTCAGTGAATTGCGCTGTTTGGCCCCACCCCCTAAGCACACATAATCAGCTCTAGCCTATTACGGTAGGGGGCGTGGGCCATGATTATGTGAGATTTATGTGAGATTTGCGCAATAAATCCCGCCCCCACCATTTAATTAAATAAGTGTGTCCAGGACCCGGGAGATTGTCCTGCCCTCCTGGGTGTCCGGCAGGACTCCCAATAATTCTGGAGTCTCCCGTACATTCCAGGAGAGTAGGAAACTATGAAATACAGTATACTACAGTGTACAGTGATCACTATCAGGACATGAAAGAGCAGAGTTTTCAAAAAGATTGTGGACAACTGAACAAGTTGAGATCAGGAGTTAGAATAATGTGTTCAGGAATAGTTGTAATCTTGGGAAAGGGAAAGAACCTGAAAATTCAAGGTTTGTCCTAGACACGGAGGGTGGTCTTAGGAGTACATTTATTAAATGTTCTAGCTTTTGGAGGTACCCAAAAGTAGGTAAACTAAGTGAAATATTGGTATTAACTCTTTTTTTAGGTTAACCCAAGGTTTCAGGGGCGGACACAAATACAAATCTTTCAATTGATCTAGGTGGCATGCCATCTGGTATTTTTCTAAATCTGGAAAAGCAAGCTCTCAAAACTTTTTGGGAATAAAAATATGTTCCTTAGCTTAGAGGTTATGTGTTTCTCTAAATGAATTCTGATGTAACTGCATACAATTTGTTAAGTATGTTAACGAGCACTATAAAATTAATGGTCCTAAACAGGTAAAGGATTTTAGGTAAAAGCATCATTTTTTTTTGCAGTGATGCAGCCTAGCCATGTGATACCATATTTTGTAAGTTGCTTAAACTTATTTAACGGAGGGATATAGTTACATTCACTTGTTTCTACAAATAATGTGAGGATATGTATTCCTAAATAGCTCAAGGAGTCTGCCTTCTAATTGCATCTAAATTCCTCTTTTGTGCGAGTAGTCGGAGGGAGATTAATAGGTAAAGCTTCGACTTTGAGGTATTGAGCTTAGAGTATAATGTTGCAGCATATTCCATAAGTTCTTCATGAAGGGCAGGTAATAATGTTTCAGGATTTGTAACAAAGATCTGTGACTTAGGAACCTTTGTTAACTTCCGTAACTTTTATCATTTCGGTCAGCAGTTAATTAGCTAAAACAAAAATCAGGGATGAGAGAGGGCAACCCTGGGGAGTTTCGTTGCTTATGTCAAATCTTGTGGATAAAAATTTGTTACTAAAGACCCTTACTGAGTGACCATTACTGATGTGAATGAGTTCTCTGTACAGCGCAGTGGAATAAGTGGCGCTATATAAATAAATGGTGATGATGATGATGATGATGATTATAAAGGCTAGATAGTAAGAAATGCCCAGAAAAAGTTAACATATTTGCTCCATATTATATATTATATATTTATATCTAATGGTGTTTTAGTGTCAAGTGATAGGAGTAATAAAGGTTCTAATTTGTTGTGATGTGAGATAGAGAAATTAAAGACTCTCCTGGTATTATCTGGTGCTTGTCTCCCAAACACAAATCTGACTTGTTGTGGTTAACTAAGAAAGCTTGCCATAGATTTTTATATTTGTTTTCAGAAGGGTTATTGGGTGATAGTTTTGGTAATGAGAGGGATCTTTGCTGGGTTTAGGTATAGTGATTATTTGTGCTTCAAAGTTTTCTTTCGAAAAAGGACCCCTCTCAGAGGCTTCGCTGTAGACTTTGGTGAGTATCCGAATGAGATCTTGCTGGCAAGTTTTATAAAAATTATTAATAAATCCATCTGGACTTGGGGTTTTATCATTTGCTATGGATTTAATAGCTTCTCTCACATCGTCTTCTGTCCAATTTCTATTTAAAGATACTTGGAGATGAGGCAAACCCATTCGCTATCTGTAGAGGATTGGAAATTTTGATACCTTTGGGATTTAGCATATGTCTGATTCTATTTTTGTTTCCCTCTGAGCTTATGAGCCAAAAGGTTTCTGGCTTTATTGCCTAGTGTATAACATTTCTGAATGAGATGGAGGAGAGCTTTGTAATTCTGAGTCAGTTTTACTGTTTGGAACTCTTTCCTCACAGCTGTAAGTTATTGTTAAGTAGTAGTAGTATTAGCAGGGTGATGATTATGTTGTAGTTCAACATGATTTTTATGTTGATGATGTTTGTTTTTTGCTCCTCTTCTAAATCCTAGTGATTGGATAGCAATTCCGTGTAGGATCGTTTTGAGGACACACCAGAAATTAAAGTTAGCAGTTGCATGTCGAGAGTTAGTCTGCAAAAATAGATTAAGGGTATTTTGTAAATATAGCTTAGGATCTATAGTTGAGAGAAAGTATTTGGCTAAATGCCAGGCAGGTGGAGAATATTTAATTTTTGAGAGGTCCCAGATTCAGAGGAGGGGTGCATGTTGGACCATGTAATTGGGTGAATCGAAAAAACAGAATTTCGTTGGATAATCCATTTATCAGTTAAGAGTAAATTGATTCTAGAATTAAAAAAAATGCGCACTGGAGAATAATTAGGATAGTTTTTAGTCATGGGAAG
This sequence comes from Mixophyes fleayi, assembly GCF_038048845.1. NCBI lineage: Eukaryota > Metazoa > Chordata > Amphibia > Anura > Limnodynastidae > Mixophyes > Mixophyes fleayi. The sequence goes on from NC_134409.1 coordinate 43,928,799, forward strand.
TTTGAATCTCTATACATGAAACAAATCAAATACTGCCAGATGTTGCCTAATTGCAACTGATATGTTTAGCTTTATATCTGCATTTCCCGTCATGGGAGAATAAGATCTATCCAAAGATGGATCTGGGGCTGTATAAAAATCTCCCATTCAAACTGATTCTCCTTCATAAATCTTCTGCATTTCGCAGAAATGCTTTTTTAAGAATTGGATTTGTCTAGTATTGGGAGCAAAGATTGAAGCGATGGTTATATCTTTCCTATCCAATTCCCATCCATGGATTGGAAAGGTAATATAACTTAGGTCTACCTAGTTAGTGTAACTGAAAAGGCTCCGCGGGTCAAATTTCTGGTCAGTGCCCACCAACGGAAGGTCCGAACGGCTATCTAAACCCCTTAATATCTGCACAGGATCCAACTGGACCACCTCACGTTGGTTTCATCCGAATTGGTGCAGGGGTGTGGAAAATATTCACCTACAAAGAAGCAAACAAACAAACTTCTTTTATATATAAAGATCAACGTCCATTATCCTCTTCATCATTCCCCCACTCCTGTTGTACATTATCCCCACACCATCCCTCTTCATCACCCTCTGCTCCTCAGACTTTGCATACAGATTTGGACTGGCCCACTGAATTACGGGAAGTCCTCAGAGGTCAGTGTATTCCAGCACAATGTTTACTGGCACCCAACTCCCTGCACCGTTAAGCATTGTGCATGTCAATTAATGACATTGCAATGCTGTAAGTGTAGTGGAACCAGATAGAGCGTGACTAAGCCGATACGGCGAAACGTACGTCGGGTCACGTGTGATGCATGACGTCACAAACCCGGAAGTGAGCAGCCGGTTAGCGGTGATTAGCCGCGACTGCATTACGCTTCACTATAGTTTTCTTATGCTATTAGCAATTTTGCATTAGATGCCTAGAATCAAGACCTTAATAGGGATTTAAGAATAGTCTTAATGGGAATGCCTACGCGCAGTATTAGCATATAATTAGAAGTGCTGCACCTAGGAGGGAGCTCTGCTGCCAATATATATCATCATATATGAGATTACTCAATGCAGCGTCCATGAGTCCATGATATTAATAGATGCATTCTCTAGAAAGACCCATTAGCGGTATCGATGGGTTTCTGATTACACATCCTATCATTGCTATATCAAATCTGAATGCACCTTAATATTACCAAGCTAATAGAGGTAGCCAATGAGTATCATACATATAGGTCCTATGACCAAAAGGATACTCTCCTTCCCACCATAAGACTACATAAAATTCCAAAGGTCTCATGATTTAGAATCATAATAGCATATATTACTATAGAGATATGAATCTCATTTGATTTTTGAAGTGTATGCAGTACAATAAATGAGAGTTGACAAAATGTATCATTGGATATGTGAAATAAAGAAATAAAATGATACAGTGTCCATATTAATGGAGATTTCTCTCATACAATAATAATATCAGTTGTTATAAACTACTGACTAACCGGCCTCCCGGAAGGGTTTTCTAATTTTATTCTTGACACTTTTTTTCAACCTTTTTCACTTTTCTATATTTTAACTTATAATTCGCCGACTCTACTGATGCCTGGTTCTTTTAAAATAATTCCTAATAAAGTTTGTTTTTATATTTTCTATAAGACTGGAGTGCCTTATTACCCAATTCTTTTTAGGTGACCTCTTGTCACCACTTGTGTTATTTAGAGCGTGTACAATGTCAGAGATCATTGGGGAAAAGTGGGTGCCAGACTTCCATGTGAGAGCCAAGAAGAGAGGGAATTAAAGGCTTCCATTAAAGAACCAGGATGGGGGAACTTACTTCCATTGAAGAATTAGTAGAAAACCACAACAAATATTATTATATTTATATAACAAGTCTAACTAAAATGGCCCCAATCTCAAGAAAGAGAAGAATGTGTCCAGCAAGTGCACCAATTTACATTATGGAAGTGTTCCTGCTATTCCTGAATAAAGGTGAGGTATTGAATACTTAGCCAGAGTACTATAAGGTCATTCCCCACTAAGCCTAACACTCTCTATCCCCTCTATTAGAATGTGGGACTTACATTCCCTTTGACTGGACGATACACATACACAACAGACAGCAACTGTACAAAAGGATTGGACCCCAAATGCACAATTAACTGCCGCCTGGCATGCCGGCACACTTTTAAAGTGTTTCTCAGATCCTTATTATCTTTACAGCACCAGTGTATGATATAGATTCCTCAACCACTAGCCTCGTCTGGACTGAGGCAGTGTATGCTACTGACCCCTTAGAGGCAAATAGGTTAGGTATGCCTGAAACCTGGTGATAGTAAATATAATATGTATATATAGGTATTTGGGGTTAGTTGATAAGAATGAAAAAAATAAATAAAAAATAATAATATATATATATATATATATATATATATATATATATATATATATATATAGGGATTTGGGGTAAGTTGATAAGAATGAGTAACTATTGGCCATCTTGACCAACAATCAATCTTCAATAACAATTATTTCTAGGGTAGCCCCGCTATTAAGTCACATTGCTAGAGGATGTTCATTTAGCTTTTAAGACCTTTTGTGAAGGCTTAAACTCATGATGAACTAGAAGGGATCCCGGGCAGCTTCCATTTCCCAAGCTGTGTAGCTTCAGCTGGATCCATTGGAGTCTCCACTGTTTCCAAAAAAATGAAATGCACCATAAAATCCTTTTACTCTCAAAAAGTCTCCTGGACTGGATACATTTCCTATAGAATTGTATGAGGTTTGGACAGAACCCTTGTTTTCATCTGACCAAATTATTACATAATTTTCTCTAAATGTAATACTTAACCAAGAGCTAATAAAACAGCGGAGAAAATATGACCAGTAAAAATCAACAAAACATCTATAAAGCTCAATCATCGTGCAAATTAAAACTTACACCACCTATTGTTCACACTATAGAAATTAGGTAATGTTCCCACCTCACAATCTACCAGCAGACAGTACCTACACATTGCATCAGTTATCAGCAGTTGTAGCAGCCACAAGGATGCATAGACCCCTCTGATGTTATTGCAGATTTCCCTTACTAGTTAAATAAGCCTGAATCTTTGCTGATGGTCCCAGGACCAAGGGGTGTCTGGGAAATAGGGTGTGGTTTTGATATAGGATATGGTAGTTCTATAATGAATGAATAAAGATAGTTCATAGTTTTGTCCATGCTCCAGTGTTCTTTAATCCAAAAGAAGCACAAGCAAAACAACTCCCACCCATATTGCAAAGCCCTCAGCCACACTATAAAGCCCCTAAGACATATTGCAGAGACAAAAGGGCAATCAGAGGACCCAGCAACTCCACTATTTTATGTAAGGGTTAGGGTTAGGTGCCGGGTCCTCTGATTGCCCTTTTTTAATACAGACATCTGACTGTCGCTTCCTTATCTGATGTGAAACTTAGCTGCCAGCATGCAGGATGTTCAGAATTTACAGCTGTCTACTGTCTGTCGGTAAAGTCCTATGTGTGTTTTATTGCATGTCTACATTTTCTTGATGTTGCTGTCATAGCCTTCGGATTTTTTTTGTCTCTTAAGTCAGTGTCTATATAATTAGCATCGCACCAACGTAACCCACCCACATAAAGAGCTGATATTAAAATAGGAAAGTAAGAGAAAAATACAATTACAGTATTATATGCTCTTGATAAAACCTGGAATGCTAGTGGTAAAAGGAGCTGTGTTTATTTGAGTTTGCAAATTCTGCTGTAATTGTACCCATTGTCAATAAAATGAAGAAACACTGAAGAACAAAAAAGAAACACTTATCTTCTGTTACTTGTATAATAAATGTGTGAATCCTTATATAAATAGCTGTAAAATATATTATTTTTTTGTCACCTCCCAACATCACTAGTCATCTAAGATAATACTATATTTCACTACACTGACCATGTTAAATTATTCCTCATCCATGCCAGAGATATAATACTCTTCACACACCGGACCTTATATACTAAGTGTTAGGTTTCAAGGTTACCTTAGTCAGTATTTACGCCGGCCTTCCTAGGGCGCAGAGTCTAACGGCCCTCCCGGTCTTCTCCAAGAACCGCCGCAAGGCAGGGTGGGTTTTGCTGCCGGAGAACCGCAGGTCGCGGCCCCCAGGTTTGGCCTACTGACGTAAGGAAAGAGTTCTATGAGATGGACATGCAGAGGCACGGCCTGATCCACAGGGAAATTGATAACAGGAATCACTAACCGTATATTCAGAAGGTAGTAGTCTGGAGTAGAAACTGGTGGAATGCAGGAATCAATCCGCTGTACAGCCCCAGGAGCAGAAGCGTAGTCCAGAATAGCCGGTTCGGTACACAGAGATCCGTCCGTTATGCAGTACCAGGGATAAGGCAGAAGAGTAGTCTGGAGTATAGCCGGTTCGGTACACAGAGATCCGTCCGTTATGCAGTGCCAGGGATGAAGCAGAAGAGTAGTCTGGAGTATAGCCAGTTCGGTACACAGGAATCAGGAGTAACAAGGGAGAACACCAGGGAGACCAAAGCACAGGAAATGCAGCCAGATACAGGTAACACAGACAGTGTCATATCAACAGAGAACCATTGTGTTTGATTAGGGGCACTCTTAGGATATCTTGATAATATGTTTTGTTAGAACACAGACAGTGTGTCAGAGCAGGCCTGAAGTAGGATTTTGAATTCCCCGCCCAGATCAGCTGACCTGCCGCCGGGACCTACCCAGAAGTGCGGCAGTACGGAGCGGAGAATCGGCGTTGACACAGGTAAGCGCCGTGACACTAAGCACATTAGACTCGCATCAGGAGCAAACACAGGATTTCTAAAGGGGGATTTCTAAATACTTGGTTTTGTAAAAAAGCCCCAATAAACACTTTCCCACGATAAAATAAAATTAGAAAAGTACAATGTACTGTGTCTGCAGTGAGAGCAAACAAGCAGAGCACCTGATGAGAACTCCTTTTGAAAGTCAAGGTGGGAGTGTCACCTGTCTATCAAGCTAGGGCTAAATGTAAACTATTTAAACATGTCCTTTTGTGTTCATATACGACTGATGACAGATAGTGATCGGTGTCTAGGGAACTGGTTTCTGCTAATTTAGCATTAGGGTCACGTGAAAGTGTGTGGAACTTTATGTTGTCAATTACTTTGCCTGACAATTAAGCACGGTGGTCATCTAAACTGTGTATCAATTGTTTAAAAAGTGAAGAAAAGCAGAAAGTTCTAAAAATTATGACATGGCCTCCTCAGTCACTTGATCTCAATCCCATTGAGAAAATCCTGGATGAATTAGACAGAAAACTTAACTTTTATTGTTAAAATATACTAAAACAGCGAATTATAACCAAAATAAAATAGAGTAATGAAATTGTTACTTAAAAGCTGGTCATCTCTTATGTATTTCTCACGAATAAATTATATTTAGGCAATCAATATTGTGTAACTCTATATATAGTGTTAATCACAAGCCTGTTATAATATATGAACACAGTCCGGCTATTAGACGTAATGTACTTAGATTTAGACAAGCTTGTTATCAAAGCAAAGTCTGAATCTGGGGCTGGTATGTCCCGATAATATCATAGGCATGGGGTTTGGAATAGAACCCAGAGAATCAATTCTAAAATTATGCCAAGGAAAGACACAATCGGAACTACTGCCTTTAGAATTAAAGCACATATATAGTGAATGAAGTAAAATATATGTTACTGATATTATCCGCAGTAATTCTTGTGCTTCACAATTGGTTTACAGCGCTGCTGCTAGTTACGATGTATCAACGTTGCTTCCATTAAATGCACAGTATGTAACAGATATTCTGCTATAAATTGTGAACAGGGTATTTAGTGAGCCCTGATGTGAGACCCATCTATATTTTATTTTGTGGTCTCTAAGAGATCGAGTCACATCTTTCATCTCTCTCCGTTTGATCAATGTAGAGGGGACTAGATTTTGGAACAGCATAATTTTAACTCCATCCATGAGAGTCTCCTGGCGTCCTCTAGCACTTGTAAGGACTTGTAGCACTTTAGTGAGCCCTGATGTATCAGGCCTCACTAAATACCCTGCAAGAGATACACAATTTACCAGCCCCAGATTCAGACTTTGCTTTGATAACAAGCTTGTCTAAATCTAAGTACATTACGTCTAATAGCCGGACTGTGTTCATATATTATAACAGGCTTGTGATTAACACTATATATAGAGTTACACAATATTGATTGCCTAAATATAATTTATTCGTGAGAAATACATGAGACATGACCAGCTTTTAAGTAACAATTTCATTACTCTATTTTATTTTGGTTATAATTCGCTGTTTTAGTATATTTTAACAATAAAAGTTAAGTTTTATACATCACAATCCCTAATATGTAGAAACAATGAGTGGAGTACTTAGTGCATCTTACAAACCATTATCCCTGTCTCTTTCTTCCTTACAAGTGCTAGAGGACGCCAGGAGATTCTCATGGATGGAGTTAAAATTATGCTGTTCCAAAATCTAGCCCCCTCTACATTGATCAAACGGAGAGAGATGAAAGATGTGACTCGATCTCTTAAGACCACAAAATAAAATATAGATGGGTCTTCGCGTTTGCTCTCATAGTCCAGATAGAGGGTATAATACTATCCGCTAAATCTATGGAAGAAGCTATATCTTTTCTTAAGAAACTAAACCTTCCTTTGTTTATACCTTTAATAAAGTCTTAAAAAAAAACCAAATACTGGCAAAGTTATTTAAATCAACTGTCAACGAACAGACATTTCCCATCTTACAAAATAATTTTTATTAACACTTCATTTGTCCCTTTAAAACAATTATTTAAGCTAATCAAAGTTTTACCGTAAAATGTTGGCAGAAATGTTAATAGCGTAGTCATAAAAATAAGTCTTAATGTGTGTGGCCAGACCCATATTTAAACTGACACTGCAGAAGACATCTGGAAATGATTGATCTCAATTATAAAAGAAAAGAAAAATAAAATAAACTCTTTTAGTGTTGGGCATTTACTGTATATTGATGTGTCCCACATACACAGTGCCAAGTGGGACTAAGGTTTCAATATGAGCAGAAACAGATGCATTTCAGTGCTCACAGCACTAAGAGAATAGATGAAAGATTAGGGTGGTAGCTAATTTTACCTTGTACATAATTTTACCTTACAATAAATGAACTGCATCACCTGCAAACATCTATATCTAATAATAATTGTTTTGCATATTTTATTGTGTGATTATCTGTCCTTTTGATTGGATCATTGGTTTCTGCAAAAACCTGGGACGTTGCATTGTTTTTTCAGGTGTGTTTGTGTTTCTCCTTCTAAACTCTATGCTGCTCACCAGGCCACAATTATACCCCTTTCACACCAAAATCTCGATACAGAAACGGGATAATGAACACGGCTTCAACCCGTGTTGAAACCCAAACACTGCACTTTGGACCCGGGTATATCCCGGGTCGCTGTCTTTCACACTAGACCCGTGTCAGCCCTGAATTTTCAAATATTTAAAAATTTTCATAAAGGGGACACCAGAGGCTCATATAGATGACATATCAAGCTCTTATCGATGAGTCATAAAAAGTGGACACTAACTGCATTGCTGTAATCATGGCCGACGAGAGATATCAACAGCTACTGTGCAGTTTGGAGTTCCTGTATTATTGTGGATTACTTCTGTTTATGGATGCAAATGACAACTTAATGCAAATGGTTACAGTCTGTAATCTGGCCCAGTGTTTCTTCCGCACCATACTAAAATTCAGCACTGTGACAAACAGAAGAATGTGGGTCAGAGAACAATGTCATGGACAAGTTTTCTGGTCCACTGTGGAAGGCTTTGATGATGAGCAGTGATGATGAGCAATGATGATGAGCAGTGTATTGCACACTTTCGCATGTCATGTGCCACATTTAACTATTTGTTAGAACTCATCACCCTAGCTGTAGCAAAACAAACCACAAACTACAGAAAAACCATTGAACCAAGTAGTAGACTAGCCATTGTGTTGTGGTGGTATGCAACCCCTGGAGAATACCGCCCTATTTCATGCTTGTTCGGTGTAGGGCTATCCACTATTTGCACTCTAGTGCACGAAGTTACTTCAGCATTGGTGAAATCCCAGTACAACCATTACATGTGCATGACAAATGGACAGCGCCTAAATGACACCATAAAAGGTTTCAAGCAGCGGGGATATCCACAGAGTGCTGGAGCCATAGATGGGACACACATCCAAATTATTGCCCTCAGAGACAACCCGACAGACTACTATGACTGAAAATATATACACAAAAATAAATCAGGCGCTATGAATCATAGATTAGTGGCATGTGGTGATGGACCGCAGCTCCCTATGACAGATATCCAGACTGTCAATATAAACACATGTATCAAAAAAAATATAGAAAAGGGGCGCTGTATCCAACAATATTTAATAGTACATTTAAAATTCAATTAAAACAAATACATATGTTTGTACACACAGTAAATATAACTGCAACACACCTGCAGTAATCAAACCTATTGGTACCATATATATCTAAATGGCATTCACGATATAATGCTCCTTTGTTCCTGAGATTGTAGACAGCTGGTAATTAAATATATACAAGTATGCAGTTGGAATTGATGCATCAATAATTCAGAATAAATTAATACACTTGTGGAGATGAAACAATGTATACATATACGTTACTTAGTTGTAAAAATCATCTGAGATATAGTTTAGACGGTATCCCATGTAGATCTCATAGAGTTTTGAAGCATGCAGGCAAACGCTCATCTATTTCTTCCTTTTTTGCACATCTTAATTCTAATGATTTTGGTTTACGTTTTACAAGCAACTTTAATAAAGAGACCATTAACTTTCTGGATATCACATAAAAGGTAAGCAACAGTACAATTTGTACTGAAACATATTCTAAGCCAATCGATGCCCATAGTTTTTTGCATTACAAGAGTAATTATTTTAGGCCCTGGAAGGACAATATTCCTAAGGGCCAATTCTTGAGGATGAAAAGGAATTGCTCAACTGATAATGATTTTAAGAAACATGCTGCTATTGTCTACCAATCATTTGAAGAACAGGGCTATCCAATAAAAGTATTACAATGTGCCCTAGATGCTGTAGCTAATATTGATAGAACTAATCTAGTCAATTCATCATTCAAGAATAAGCAAAAGACAAATGAGGAGGTGAGACCTCTTATGTTTACTACACAGTATAATAGCTATGCCCATCAAATTAAGCATATCATCAATAAGAACTCTATGGTACTGGTAGCTGATGATTTATTGAGCTCTTCGATTTCGAGAAATAATAATGTTGTGTTTAGAAAATCGATACTATAACTGAAAAGACTGGCATTAAATTATTCTACAGGCTGTAGTTGACCACAATTTCCGGTAAGCATTATTTATTCTTAAAGTTTTGGTTGGATAATACATAATTAATCTCCTCTACTGTTATATATGTATATATGTATACTAAAAGGTATTTTTTTCAGTTTCACAGATGTTTATATTGGCTGGCTTGGTCATAGACACGATGCCAGAGTGCATCAAATTCAGACCTCTACCAAATTGCAGAGGAGCAACATGATGGCTGGCTTTTCCCAGAGAGAAATCCAAGATGATCAAGGGAGTGGAGATCCCAGTGCACATAATTGCTGACGCTGCATATCCATTGAGGCAATGACTGATGAAAGGATACACCCAGTATCAACAACTTTCACTTGAACAGATGCGCTTCACCCACACCCTCAGCTCTGCCGGGATGGTGGTTGTGGATATGAAATACAAAAAGAGCAGTTTTTTCCAGAATAGAATAAAGAGGAGCCTGAACTGCCGGACAGTCAGGTAGATGCAGTCACTTATGAGGGAGATCTACCTAACAGTGCTGAAGTCACCTGGAACATTACTACCGCCAACATCACAGAAATGCTAGAGATACATAGATGGCATTAGGAATGATTGTTAAGACACATTGAGTAGTATTTGCAAACTATTTTTATTGCTATCAAGTGACACCTGTGCATAATTGCACTTCACATCAGTGTAGACCACTTCTATAAACAAATTTAACGTTAAACACATGAACATTAATGTGTTTCATTGTAAATTTTGTAAATATATTTGCGTACACAATAGCCTGCGTTCCTTGTGTTAACTAAAGAAACGTTGTTCAACAACAAAAACATTTTTCATGATTTATGCAATTACAAATCAACAATATTTTTCTAAAAGACAATTATAACGGTAAACCCGATAAAACTATTGCAACTGCCTGTACATCTTTATATCAGAATTATGAGGAGTGTCCATTGTGATGGATTCAAAATAATTTGGGACTCCACCGCAATTGGAATAATTTCCCGCAGAATAGTGTCGTGTGGATATGCTGTTGGAACTTGCACTCTAGCAATCAAATGAAATAGGAACAACATCTGACTCTCTCTATTTTCTCTGCTGATATGCTCATACATGGTCATTAGTTGAGCCATAAAATTGTTTTGCTGCTCCCGTTCATGCTCCAAGAACCTCTGCAGATGGACGTCTTCTTGTCCTGCAATTATGGGGGGACTGCTTTCTGCTGATTAACTCAAAGCTGGTCAGTGCAGTGCAGTCAATTACCATATTAATTTGCATGTTATAGTCAGTGCTCTTTCTTTGCTCTGGTGGCCATTCTGAACATTGTCCACCATTTAATTTGCCAAGAAGTATATAAATAAATATATATATATATATATATATATATATATATATATATATATATATATATATATATATTTATATATATATATAAATATATACATATATATATATATATATATATATATATATATATACACATATACAGCTCCCTGAGCTGCAAGCAGGAAGCAGGGTTAAAATTACCATGTTAACGGTAGGTTTATCTGGGGGGAATTGAATTTCCCCTTTGTGTTCCTTTAAGCTGTTTAAAGGTGCAATATTTAGCCAATAAATTCCTATTCTGAACACAAGATGGCACTAATCTCCTAGATGCAGGATTCTAAGATCGCCTTGTCGTTTTTATCAGTGAGATCTGATGTTGTCTTGTTTCTATATTTAATAGGTTAATCACAATACGATTCACTATAACAATAATACAAACTATAAAAATAAATGGAAATATTATTGGAGTGTTTTTAGTTGATTCAAATCATGTTTATTAGATATTACTACTCAAAATGTTTTTTGTTGTGTTTTGGTATTTGATAGATGATCTGGAATTCATTGGTGTGAATGGAATAACCAGGATACATTGGTGTTGATAAAATAACCAGGACACAGAGGCGTATTGCTACTGAATATGCCTGGAAAGAAATTCAAGATGACGCCGATATCTTGAATGAAGCCACCTAGAACCTAGCCAGGAGTACACTGGACACCGAAGGACAAAGTAAGGGGTCCAGTGCATGACAGCCACATTAGCAGGGTGATCTCATTCTTGCTTACCTCATTAACTACCATAGACAGCAGGGAAATATAGAATGTTCGGGTAATGTGCGGAGGGATAAAAAGGTTGAGGCACAGAACTATGGTTGGTGAGACACAGCGTATTTGGCAGGTGACTGTAGTGTGCATGAGGCATGTTTGCAGATTTCATAATGGGCACAGGCACTGCACTGTGGACATAATATTGGCACCAAACCATGGCAGACAACAGTCAAGAGGAAATTACTATTTTGAATAGATAATGGGAGGCATACATGAGAAAAATAAGGTTTGAATGAGGCACTGGTGAAGTAACTCTAGGGGGCCCACAATGCAGAATGATAAAAGCCAATGACCATGCTGTACATCATCATCATCATCATCATTTATTTATATAGCGCCACTAATTCCGCAGCGCTGTACAGAGAACTCATTCACATCAGTCCCTGCCCCATTGGAGCTTACAGTCTAAATTCCCTAATATAGACACACACTCACACACAGAGAGGGGGACAGAGAGGGAGAGACTAGGGTCAATTTTGATAGCAGCCAATTAACCTACCAGTATGTTTTTGGAGTGTGGGAGGAAACCGGAGCACCCGGAGGAAACCCACGCAAACACCGGGAGAACATACAAACTCCACACAGATAAGGCCATGGTCGGGAATCGAACTCATGACCCCAGTGCTGTGAGGCAGAAGTGCTAACCACAAGGCCACTGTGCTGCCCCTGTATATGGTAAGTATCAATGATGGAATGGCTAGATATAAGGTAGGTGTCATACGTGTGTTATTAGGTTTAGAGGTCTTTCAAAAACATACTTGATTTAAAACAGAACTGATGCAAATTTACAATACAGGTAAACAGCTAAGCATCTTCACAATTCCTAGTGAACAGGTCTCCAAAACAAAAACTCAACAGTTCCGCTAGCCTTGATCACCACCAGAGATCAGGTCAGTGTTGTAGCAGGCTCTAGCAGTCCGTTCTTTTATTGTATAATAATCATGCTATGACTGTGTCTCCTTCAGAAAGTCCTGGTAGCCAATCAGAGCCCACCAAAGGTGACGTAAGCAGTATTATTATTTAATAAGTCTTGAGGTTGCTAGTATCTGCTAATTTACTTATAAGCAACTCTTGCTAAAAATATAGTTACATAGTTACATAGTTACATAGTTGATGAGGTTGAAAAAAGACACCAGTCCATCAAGTTCAACCTATTTTGGATCTCCTGCGATCCTGCACTTATATTTGAAATTAATCCGGAGTAGGCAACCGCCCATCTGTTTCAATTTTGAAAATCCCCCCAGACTCAATATTGCAATCCAATTTTTACCCTATATCCACTACTATCCTTTATTTTAAATTAACGGTCGTATCCCTGGATACACCTTTCCGCTAAAAATTTGTCTAACCCTTTCTTAAACATATCTATTGAATCTGCCATCACAACCTTCCCTGGCAATGAATTCCATATCTTGACTGCCCTTACTGTAAAGAACCCCTTCCTTTGCTGGTTGTGAAATTTCCTCTCCTCTAACCTTAGGGGATGACCACGTGTCCTGTGTATGGTCCTTGGGGTAAAAAGTTCCCATGAAAGCTCTCTGTATTGACCCCTAATGTATTTGTACATAGTAATCATATCTCCCCTTAGACGCCTCTTTTCTAAAGTAAACATGCCTAAACTGGCTAACCTTTCCTCATAACTTAATGACTCCATACCCTATGATGTAGTTGCTAGGATTTTTCTCCTCACATGTGAAATTATGAAAGTGAAATTTGCCTCGTTGAGCAAACAATGTTCTATTTGGAAAGGAAATGGTTTGGACAAAGTAAGACAAGAAAAGTTACCCAACATTTAGATAATAATATCAAAATCAAAAAGCTAAAGAGGTAGCTGCAGGATAAGGATATCAACCCCAATCAGCATTTAAGTGAGTTCTGGGGGTATATTTACTACACCGCGGGTTTCGAATAGTGGAGATGTTGCCTATAGCACCCAATCAGATTCTAGTTGTCATTTTGTAGAATATACTAAAGAAATGGTAACTAGAATCTGATTGGTTGCTACAGGCAACATCTCCACTTTTTCAAACCCGCAGTTTAATAAATATACCCCCTGAAGTTTGCTTCCCATTATCTTGACCCACATAATTTAAGGGGGCACAAGTTACAATGAATACTTGTTAGTTATTTTTCTTTTACAGGAGTGTATCTTTGGTGATAGATAGATAGATAGATAGATAGATATAGATAGATAGATAGATAGATAGATACACATACATATACACACACACATGATTTTATTGCATCGTGGTGACCCATGTCTGGAGCATGGCATATAGAGACACCCCTTTCATAATGCCCTGTCGACAGAACAATCATAGGGGTATGTGTAGGAGCAGTTTGTCACCAGAGTTACCACATGAGATTTACACTTTGACTTTGCATAAAGTACTGACATGGACTGCAAGATGGGGAAAGTGTCATGTATTTTGACTGTCTGAGGACATCCACATACCCGCTTACACTGACACCGAGCCATCGAGGCTACAGCTCTGTTCAACCACTTTGCATCATTTTAAAAAGTTTAATCCCTCTTTAAAGCCCTTATGCGTTTTTTTATGCAGAATTTCACCCCCGACCAATTCAATCTTTCAGTATGGATGGTTTATCCATGAGGCACGCAACACAGTCTCGCTTTCTGGGCACCCGGCATGTCTGCATTAACCTCATCAGGTGTTTCTCCACAGCCTGGACCTCCTTCTGTCCCAGTATTTCCTCCGCACTTCTTTGCAACCTGAAAGGAAGTGGAGTGGTTCATTATGGCTCCGCAAAATACAGAGAAGGCAAAGCTCTTCTGCCTAGCAATACTGTGTGCTACATCTACCTGTGGAAGCCATGGCTGTTGCCAGGTCCATGCATCACTTCTCTTCTGATGTGGAAGTGTCGACTAAACAATTGGCCACTTGTCCCTCTGTCACAGAGGATTGCTCATCATCCGACATGTCGCTCTCTAGCTGGACCAGTTCTGAAAAGAAACAGATATGTAAATTACTGAGGTAAAAGTCAAAAGCATACATCAGACACCAGATTTTCCACTTACTGTCTGGATCAATGTGCATCTCGTCCAAATTCCTGCCTTTGAATTTGGCCCGTCTGCCACTCTCAAGAGCCATTAACAGTTAGCTGGTCTTGGCGAGTTGTAGGGTACCTTCTGGGAGGCGGTAATACTGCCAGTGCACCCTAATGTCGTGCCCAAGGAAATCTGCCAACTTATCCAGATCTGTGTTGTTTAGGTTGAGGACCTTCGAAAGAGTAGCAATGTGCTTTCGAAGCTTCGTGGAAAACAGTGTGTGGGGATGCTTGGCCCCACACTTTTGGGCAAACAGTCTTATGCAATCGGAGCCTCTGAAGTGTGACAAGGCAGCTGGTCTGGCGAACATAAAGACATTTTGACTATCCACTCGACATTTGTCACGCTTTTTTGCGAGAAGTTCCATTGCAACTTGTATGGCTGGTGTCAGCAGGATAGGGACTTTTCTCCCTCGTTTTCCTTGGATTTCAATGTGAGTGAAGTTCCGGCAGAGCTTCCTCTTAACCTCAGAAAGAGCTAGGGACAGATCTTCATGGAGATCAGAGGTATCTCTTAAAGGGGAAGATAGTCAGCAACATTTTTGAAAGTTTCCCTTCCCTTCTTCAATTGAACAAGATCACCTGTGCCAGGTTGACTTTTGCAAGTAGTGCCCACTGGTTAACCGTAGGCTCGTTGGAGAGCCCACTTCGGTAGGCTTGCTGCTTCTCATCGAGGTACAAGTGCATATTTTTCACATCTTCTGTAAAAGGTAAGCCGAGGCAAGTTCCACTTGGACTCCTTAAGAGTTTTCAAGGCAGTCGATGATATCAACTCATTCCATCTCGCCTCATATAGATTCCTGAAATTTCGTGTGTTTTTAACCACAGAAGTGCAGCCCTCCATCAGGGCTCGGCACGCCACAATGCTCGCTATCTTTTGCAGGCCGTGCCCAATCTCGAGTGCCAGCGAGGGTGTCTTAAATGTTCCTGTCTCCTCATCATAGCCAGCTACCAGCTTCACAGCGTCTACTACGTGCATAAAATTTGCCGGGACGGTAAAGTCTTCCATCCTCTCCGAAGGGGTAGTTCTTCTTGCCTGTAGCAGTAGCCTGCCCATTTTTATAAGCTTCTGACAGATGTACTCGTGCCTGCCAACATCTGATCCGAACCAGTTGAACAGATGCTGTCCCATCTGCATGATGCATCAATCATTTTTGACTGCGAGTAACACTTCATCCTGGGACATGTCACCCAAGAGCTTCCAAAAACCATCACTGATATCAGGTGGAACAGGCTGAGCAAATGCGCACAGTGACTGAACTCTGTTCTTGCCAGGTGTGAGCTTGTTGCCCCTTTGGTTTAGCTTACATCTCTTCATGTGTCGCCATAGGTATTTCCTTGCAAACAAACCCTGGCATTCTACACAGTGCATGAAGCCTTTAGCATAAATCACTTTGTCTGAAAGTTTGCATGGGACCAGAACGCCAAGGCCTGCCCTCATTGCCTCAGCATTGTGTGCAAAGTTGCCCCTATTGCGAAGATGTGCCATTTGCATGCATTACCCTGGAGCCATCACTTTTTCTGGATAGCATTTAGCATTGGCGTTTCTTTAGAGTGCTTGCGGAATTTCATGACCCAGGCTACTTCAGTCTCATTGCGGAGAACATGCTCCATGTGCCGGGCAATTGTTAAGAGGGGCTTCTCAGCTATTTGTTAAACACCCTGGATCCATCACTGTTTCTGGATAGCATTTGGACAGACACCGCGTTGTCTCTCCGAATCTGTGTGTTTAAAACCCGGCTAGCGAAAGGTCGAGAATGGTCGGACATAGAACTCATCTCTGGGTGCCTGCACTCTGCTGCGCTGGTGGGCAACGGGGCATCACCGCTGGTGTTTGAACCGCTCTCCTCCGAAGTGTCAGGTGCATACTCATCTCCACTGCTCTCTGGGCTATAGTCTGTGTCTACTGGTGGGCTCTGTCATGCTTCACTGTCCCCACTTTACCTTCAGCAGCAGACGGATTCGACTGTGTCTTTACCCGCTTGGTGTACAAAGCGCTTGCAGGTTGCAGTCATTTCCTTTTCCTGCTCCTACTATACATTTGGACAGAATCCTGGCCTCTAGCGGTGGGATGCACACACACTTTCTCCCCTCCATATTGTACACATGCACACTTTTGTTCTGACAAATATGACTCGCTGGGACATACCAGATTTTTATGCTTAGCATATCAGCAAGGTCCCCTGCATTGATTAGCCTTGAGAAGATTTGTGGAAACCTCAATTTTTGTCCCCATGCCGACTCAGGTCCCCACAGTGTTGGTGTGTAAACAGGTTAATATCCCCACAAGCATATGAATGCAAGTACACACACACACACACACACACATACACATTTATATTGTGGTGAGATTAACATTATACTATTTTTTTTTAGTTTTCGTGGTTTGTTCTGTTACTGTGCCTGCAATGATTGGAGGTGGTAGTACACATTAGCACTGTAAGGAATGAAGGAGGAGGGATGACTTATACCAATTACTGACAGTTGCATTCTATCATATACCTACTGTACATTATGATGTTGTTAAGTTCATTTAATCGCTTACCAATAAAACATTTTCCACTGCGATTGGTGCGGTTCAAACGCACAGAGAGATGTAATAGCAAGATGCAGCGAACAACAATTCAATAAAATAAGTACAGCCAATCCATACACAAGCGCTCTGGATTCAGCATACAGTCATTCAATTCTGAAGTCTGTTGTAAAGTAGACTGTATAGTGGTCCCAGAGCCTGGTTTATATACAGTTTGTGATACATAAAAAAAACAGTAGTGATGTCTTGGCATGTTTCCATAGGTTCAGGATTCAGGTCAGTCCAGTATAATGCAGGTCATAGGTCGGTTCAAACAATGCCGTCCAAAGGTGGAGGTCAACTCTCCAACAGCTGCATATGTGTCTTCCCTCGGACAAGCTGGTTTAAACAGATTTATTTGCATTACACCCAATATCATTCTGATCGTTATTACTCTATCATCCATAACTTGCATACGCAAGATGCGACCGTTTAGCCGATAGTAGTGGATGTCATGATACGTTTCCTATATCCTGAACCTTAGCTATCAACAAAGTAGTGTTAACATTATTTTATTAAACTATTAAATCTATTACACTCGATTATAAAAGACTGTGTGTTGGAACTTTATTAAGGTGAACTATTTAGAAGTGAATGTGTGAGTGTAAGTGTATGCAGAAGTGTTCGCACGTGTTATTGCTAAATATGCCATTCCACACCGTAGTGTGCTATTCGCATATTTTCACATAAAGTCAAATTAAATTGATGGTTATTAATTGTAATGACTTCACCCAATTATTCGACTTCCACAATGTATAAGGGGTCTCTAGTTTATAAAGGAAAATATGGACGGAATAAAGTTAACATTAATCTATATAACAAAGGAATTATCTAAACTCAATAGTGTTTGCACAAAACAAATATAATATTAATTTGTGATTTTTTATTGCTAATATATTATCACTTTGTATGGTGTATGTTTACTTTGTAGTTCTATATTTTGAAAAACTTTCCAGTATGAATTTTGCAAGTATCCAGGAAAATCAAAACCTGAGTGTTGTTCAGCAGTGTGGTGTTTTCTAGCAAGCCTTGCATACAGTTAACAGCCGCACAATGCTAGGTGGTGGGTGTGAATCTTGTGGCTATGATGCATATATAAGAATCTCGCACAGCTGAGGAACTTGTATACACGTTGTAATGAACAGTTACCCACATATATGGAACATCCCTGTCAGTGGGATGGAAGGTAACAAATATCAGTCTGTGGTGTGCAACTAAGCTTTAGTTTTTCCCCCCCAAAAAAAGAAAATAGAACAAAAGCAAAATAGAGCCAGTGTTAATATTTTAACCCCTTTATTTCCTAGTTATTTCTAATAAGAAAACAATTGCGAGCAGATATACTTAAAAGGGGAGAAGTGGGCAAAATGTTAAATCTACTGATGGGCAGTTTCCTCTGTGTACTGTTCCTACAAACCCATCCTATTCCTTCCTTCATTGTTCAGATACATTTACCTTGATTGTAGTAATCTACAGAGCCATATAATATTAATATTTGTTATTTGCCTACAATAGGGTATCATTTTCTAGGATTGCGTTGACTGAGGTTGTCAATTATTTGATCACTTCAAAATGGTTATTACTCACTTCTAATTCTCCTAGATCTGCATTTGACACTATTGACCACTCTGTTCTCATACAAACGCTATAATCCCTAGGTTTTCAAGACACTGTCTTATCCTGGTTCTCATCCTACCTATCTAACCACTCTAACAGTATTAGTTTCTCTGTATCCAAATCCACTCCATTTCCCTTGTCAGTTGGAGTACCACAAGGCTCAGTGCTAGGTCCACTGCTGTTCTCTGTGTATACTACTTCTCTTGGAAAACCATTAAACTTCTTTGGAAAACCAAACCCTTCAGGCAAGCTTATAAAATGTCTCAACCACCCTCTTAACCTCCCTAGGTTACCCTTTTACCACAATCTATACAGCTAACACAAGACAACAACCCTCTGACCAACATTGTCATGTAACTGCTCATACAGCCCACTCAATACTTTTTACCTTTACATTCTAGCTGGACCCTTTACACAGTTCACAAAAGACAACTACTTTTTGACCAACATTGCTGTGTGACTGGATCACATAGCCCACTACCCTCTTTTTACCTTTGCAGTGTTCTTGACACTCTCCAGTCTCAGTCATGATAATACTAATCCCTCTATGTCATGTGCTAAAGCCAAGTGCAGAGTGGTTTTAAGTCAGGGAAACAAAAATGTAAAAACAAATTTGTACATTTTTAAAGAAAAAAAACACCTCTCTAATAAAGGTGAAAGTTTACTGTAGAAAAACATAAAATTGCCAACATGCCATTCTACCCAAAATATTAACAAGCATACCAGCATCAGCTAGCCACCTTCTCCTAGCTAGATCCCAGTACCTGCAATCTACATTGTCATCATCCTTACCCTTATCAGTATGTACATCATCCTCACACAATACTAATTTATTCCTACTGGAACCCACCATTACAGAAGTCTCTGTACTTTGATGTAATCGCCGGTTATGGCCTTCCCCGTGGAATTTGTACTTCATTTTATGACAGAGCTGTCATGATATTTTTCCAATTCTTTAGAACAGACCAAGGGCTAGATTTACTAAGCTGCGAGTTTGAAAAAGTGGGGATGTTGCCTATAGCAACCAATCAGATTCTAGCTGGCATTTTGTAGTAAGTACTAAATAAATGAAAGCTAGAATCTGATTGGTTGCTATAGGCAACATCCCCAGTTTTTCAAACCCAAAGCTTAGTAAATCTATCCCCAAATGTCAAAATGTTGTGCAGACTCATCTGCATCACCACTGGGTGTCTTGGGAAAGCTAAGTTTTTTCCTAGCAGCAGTTGCCAAAGAAACTGAGGGAGGATGAGTCATTGTGTCATGTACCACTTTAGCTGTCAGCTTGCTGACCAGAAGCTCATTGCATCTTTTGAGATCTGGGTCAGCTTTAAAGAAAGAGAAGACATAGCTCTTAAGCCCAGGATCGTGCACAGTTGCCAAAATGTAGTGATCCGATTTCCAGATGTTGATAACTCTCAGATCCTGGCAAAGCGAATAAAGTACTTGATCTACTAGTCCTACAATGTTAGCGGAATTGCTTAGTTTCATCGTCTCCTTCAATTTCTCAAGATGCTTTTCCAAAAGTATACTTAAAGGAATCACTTGACTCATCATCATCATCAGCTATTTATATAGCGCTACTAATTTTGCAGCGCTGTACAGCGAACTCACTCACATCAGTCCCTGCCCCATTGGAGCTTACAGTCTACATTCCCTAACATACACACACATAGACAGAGAGAGACTATGGTCAATTTGATAGCAGTCAATTAACCTACTTATATGTTTTTGAAATGTGGGAGGAAACTGGAGCACCCCCACGCAAACACGTGGAAGAACATACAAACTCCACACACAAAAGGCATGCACTGGACTAAAGTACATACCCCCTCAAATTTGATTCTTCTTGCAGTCTTCTACATGCTGTTGCAGAATGCCGAAAATGATCCAAATTATTTCTGGACACAGACAGCATCTTCTGCATGTCACTGTCAATTTTTAAAAAGTTCTGCAAAACCAGGTTGATTGTGTGAGCAAAACAGGGAATGTGATGGAATTCGCCCCGCTGTAATGTTCTCACAATATTGGTGGCATTATCACAAAAGACATATCCTCAGAAGAGTCCAATCGGGATAAACCATCTTGCAATGACACCTCAAACAGGTTGTCAGCGGTATGCCTCTTAGTGTAGCCAGTGATACACAAATGTAGGATACCACATTGTATTTGCAACAGAATGAGGGGGATATTTGTGTAGCTGACGACGGCGTTAATGAGGATGTTGATGAGGATGATGATGAGGATGATGTTGTTTGTGTAAGTCCTGCACCAGTGGAAGCAGTTCTTGCCAGTGATAAGATAAAGGCCATTGTCATGCCTGGGCATAAGACCAAAAAATCCACCTCTTATGTGTGCAATTATTTTTACCCAATCCTGACAACAGTTGTCTAGCCATTTGTAGCATTTGTAAAGCCACAACGACAACACCTTCCTCATCAATCACTATCATCACTTGTGATCGGAGTTAGTACTGGATTACAGTTGCTAAGGCTAGATGACTTTTCCCCTATCCAGAGTTACTCTGAAGAATTCTTGAGCGTTAGTCCCACTGTTGCTGCTGCTGCTGCTGCTACTGGGGGAGGATTTTCAACCCAGAAGTAGACCATGAAGAAGACTACTAGTAGTTTAAAACAATTGACTGTTAAACAATCCTTTGCAAGAGGAAGCAAGTATGTAAGCTGTCACCCAGTTGCAAAGCGGATCATAGACGCCATGGCGACTATGCTAGTATTAGATCTGCATCCAATATCCACAATTAAAGCAGCTGCTTTAAGACAGTTAATTGAGGTCCTGTGTCCCCGCTACTAAATTCCATCACAAAACCATTTTACTAGAAAAGCAATTTCTCACCTCTATCAGAAGGTTCCGTAAAATGTAATTATTGGGCTGCACAATGCCATTCTACCCACTGTACACTTAAACATGTTAGGAACCCCTCAGCCAGTACAGCAAAACCCGGAGTCTGCTCCGAACGTCTGGTGTTCACTGGTGTCCCTAGTGGTGGGGACAGGCTTGGCTGCAGACAAACAGAGGGTCTTGAGATGTGCCATGGCTGGGGAGAACCCAGAAATAGAGTTACAGAGGCCGTAGAGTAGGAAGTACAGGAGGGAGCCAGGAGAGACACCGAGTGGATGGTGTCAAGACTGATATATCACTCGTGGCCACATGAATAAATAAAGGAACAGCTGATAGAGAAGTCCCCTGATACACAGCAACTTCTGTAGCGGTGCTTGTCTGGAAAGAAACGGAACTTGCAGTGATAGGTAAAAATGATGACACTGAACGTAGGCAATAGCCAAGGGTAACTATAACCCACAGTTCCGGTGAGAGTCCGGAGATTTTAGGGAAATAGTTCTTAGGCGGTTGCCAAGGGTAATTGCAACCCACAGTACCGTAGAGAGTCCAGAGATTTAGGGGTAACAGTTCATAGGCGGTTGCCAGTGGTAACAGCAACCCACAGTACCGGTGAGAGTATGGAGATTTAGGGGAAACAGTTCCTTGGCAGTTGCCAGGGGTAACTACAATTATAGGCACACAGTGATATATGTAAACAGTCAATGGTACCTGTGGCAAGATTGAGTCCGGAGCCAAAGGAAGATTGTTGAAATCTAAGCGCAAAAATGCTGCAGGGGCTGCGTCTCCCTATAATGTAGGATGAGCAGAGGAGCTGCAGATCATGCCGGAGCCATGCCTGGGAGCACGACTTTACCGGGGTCCAGGAGAACACTGACTGGAACTGTTGAGTAGATAGTCGAATCGTCAGGAACAGAATCAGGTCTGGTAAATGGATATCAACACAGGAGAAGAGTCAAAGCAGAGCCGAGTCGGTACACAGGGAAATCCAATAAAGAGTAGTCAGGAACGGAAACGGTCTGGTACACGGGAATACACTAAGCCGGCAGGAAACAACAGGAAAAGAGGTAAAGCAGGTAACAGGGCAAACACAAGGTAGCAGAACACTAAGGTAAACGTATTACTGGCAATCCTGCAGAGGACTAGCCGGCTATTTAAGGAGAGAAGAACCAATAGGCTGCAGGTGATAATGAGGAAGCCAGGTGAATGAGCTAGGAGAAACAGCTTGGCCAGGTGAGGCATAATATAGAAATGACAGCATGAATTGAGGGCAGATTCTGACAGAGAAAAGACCTAACTGACCCTATCTAATACCTATCTAATCTATCTAGCTATTCTATCTGCCTATCTGATATACCTAAACTAATCTATCTTATCTATCTAAGATCTAAACTAACTACCTATCTAAATACCCAGTGGCTATCTAACTTACCTAACTACCTACCTACCTATATCTATCTATCTATCTATCTATCTATCTATCTCGTTACTCTGACAGAGAGCCCGGCAAGTCATAACAAACCACAGATATGTGGACAAGCGGAACTGGGCAAACTAAAGACTCCCTGCTTTGTTCACACAATCTACTTGGTGGTACAGAGCTCATTGAAAAATGACAGGGACGTGCAGGAGATGCTGTCTGTGGATGTTTCCCTTCAGCCACAATATTCCAACTTATGAATAATAAACTTATCTACCCAGACACCAATTTAAAGTTTGGAAGAAGAATGTTATAATTATTTAAATAAACTGAGGATTAGGTGGCGGACAAGAGCAGGGCAGTCAGACTATGCAAAATCAATAAAGGTGGAAAGGTCAGACCTTTATACCACCAACCCAGGATCAGATCTTATTTACTTGCCGGTGCTAAAAATCTGTCCAAGCAGATTGACTACAACCCCTCTGCATCTGAAGAGGGGTTGTAGTCAACCCCTGTAACCCCTCTGCATCTGGGAGTAACCAGAATATATTGGCAAAGGGGTCCTCCTCATATACAGATCAACCATATGATGACACCGAGGGGGGTAGTGACCTATGACTACATAAATCCAGCACCAAATGCTAACCTACTGACTACAATGTTCTCCTACCTCCCGCACACCACCCATCTTAAACCGACTCTCTCACCAACCACAGCTACGAGGATAAAGAAAGGAACGTGGCGGAGAATAGATCCAGCAGTGGAAGGTACCGGCGCCTGTGCGTTCCAGTAGAAAACCGGAAGTTCGGCATTTGAAGCGCATAGTGCATTCCAACTGCCGAAAAAGGAAACCGCTCGGCCAAGCTACTGTCTCCCCTCTCTCGAAAGAGCAAGAACACGGAATCCCCCTGAACCTCACAAGCATCAGCCTATAAAGGCGTTTAACACAACTGCTCTTATAAAAGCAATCTATAAGAGCACCTACTTACCCGTCGCTTATCACCCATTACGCATAGGCGCCACGTGATCATCCACACATCCATACTGCCCTAACTTAAGACACTTAGTACATTTCAATTACACATAAATTGCCATCTATATATAGTGGTATCATATATCATCCTATCCGATGCCCTAAGCTGTAAACACAAGGTAATACACCTTGATTAGCCCTTAACACCAATTACACTGCCAAGTCCCTAGGACAACTACATTTTTAGATTTTAAATACAGAATATAACACCAATTACAGGAAGCAAAATCCCAGAGCTATAAACTTTACCCACAAAACACGCAATTCTCAGAGCTACAAACTAGAGCATTTATGCTCTTACCCTAAAAACAAGGCTATAAACACAGAGCTATAAACGTTACCACTAACCTGATACAATTCCCAGAGCTATAAACAAGCGCTTTAAACAATTAGCGGTAAACAAAACCACGCACAATATACATCGCATCAAAGCTATAGACATAAAGTAAAAGAGCTATAAAACTGCAAAATAAGCTATGATCATCTGCTAAATGCACTAGCACTTAAGTATATTGTCTGTACCGCTTCAATTGCAATCTCCATCCCCCCTCCTTTTCTCCTCTCCCACACCTCTCTTCTCTCCATTCTAGGCACCCCAGGTTGCGCCACGGCAGAAACAATGACACAAAAAACGATCTATGTAGTAACTGTCTTTAATTTTGAAGCCATGAACTTGAATGAATCTGGAGGCAGTGGAAGCAAGCGGAAAGACAGTTCAATGTCCAATTTGGCCATAAGGGCGCCTCCCTGAAATCTCTAATCACTGACAGAGCATTTTCAAATGATTTGTAGACTACGGTACTGACGTCCGGATCTTTAGCATCATTGACGAGCTGCCTGAGGGATGAGATAAATGTTGTATCAAATGTAATTTGCCTGGAGTATTCTTTGGTATTATGCCTACGGGTGAAATGACTAAATCCGGAATAGGGGGCGAAGTAAAAGGCTATTCCATGCGACCCAACCTCTCCACAAATTTTTTTCATCCAATATATCGGGGTAAGAATAAGCCGACTGTAAGTTCTTAGTAGCTATAACCGTGGAAATAACCGTGGAGCTGATGGGCAGCCGGAAAAATGAACGAATACCTTAGTAGAGGAAGGAGGCCTGCGGAGCATACGGGTAAAGGCTGAGCCATTTCTCTAGGACTGGTAGGCTAAACGGTGAGTGGACTTTAAGCAATGTCCCCATTATTGCTGCCGCGGCCCCTGCCGAGGTCAGGGGCACACCTCGGACACTCTTTGTCAGGGTGAGGTCCACAGCAATTGGAGCACGTATGTCGGTATCTACAGGAATCTCCCTGCCCACAAGACGAGTTGTTAACGGCAAAGCATCTGTTCTTGGGAAATTGGAGATCACCGCGTCTCCCCGGTTGATGAAACCTAGAAGTGATTCCCCCTTGACCTAAATTGAGACTTTCCTGGTTAAACTTCATCCAATTCTCGACGTCCTTAAAACCCAGTCGCATGTCAATGAGACCGCTAACCTTTTCTCTAAATTCATCATCATAACTACACCGGGTCCCTGGTTGATTGCATATGTACATCTCATTTATGAGCTGCAAGTAATTCCATGGCGGCTTTTGGCCTAGTCCCCAGATAACAAGCGGAGAAGACACAGTATCCCACGATCCAGTTGGGAAAGTTTTTATAAGCTTCTTCCCCGATACCACCTTTTGTCCGCGCTGAATCTAAACCCTTCTTTGTGGAACCCGTAAATTCGAACATATCTACGAAGAAACCTTTATTAATTTTGTCTCTTGTGCTATTTCTGATACCATACGAGGGGGCTGTTATCTCGCAGTGAACCATAGGGCCTCCTGACAAAGCAACCTTGGATACGGAAGGACGCTGAGTATTGTGAGTTTTCTTACTACCAAAGTGCGTGTTTAAAATCTTACGGGGGCCATGCTCAGAAGAGGAGCAGGAGTCATCACCTGTGGTGGAGACAGGAGGACTAAGTGTGTGTGTGCGAGAATCAAGAACTTCACAAGGCTCACCAGAAATACCCAGAGTAGATTGTACGACTGCCGTTGTCTATGGAACCGCTTAAGACATGCCAGATTCCAGATGCGGAGATGCCCTTTGTTGGAGGCTCCCCTCTTTCTGGGGCGCTGGAGCTCCTGCGACAACAAAGTTAACCTGTGTTGCTGAAGACAAACTGGCATTACTCAGTATTAACAATAGGAAACGGAGGAGGCACGGGTGGAGGCTGGGTAGCGACCGTAGGTATGGTTGGACTCGTAAGAAGTAGCAAAAAACCTGGAGAAGGAGGTCTGCTACTAGCTGTAGGAATACTGGTCCCGGGGGGATCACTAGCTAGTGTTACTGAGCTACCTGGCCACTGATAGGGGAGAGAATCTGCTAGATATGCATGTGTATAACAGATAGAGGGAGATGGGTACAGGGAATTTACTGTAATGCTAGCAGGAGGGACAGTTACGTGGCCTGGAAGCAGATGTGAGAGGCTCCAGGTGTTGAATTGACTGCCTGCATGGGATATAGCTGCAGAGGAGGAGGAGATAGACCCCGCCAGGGACCAATGGGGAAGAATCCCAATGTCTAAGGGCCGCTGCTGAGTAGAGCTAGCTTGAAAGCGATAAGGAATATTCAACTGAAAACCAGCCCTTAGGTCTGGTGCAGGCCTGGGAAGAAGAATTACCAACAAGGAATGCAGTCTGAGACTGAATTGTAGCATCCTGGGATAAAGTAACTCTGAAGGGGCTGGGAAACCAATGCCAGAAGATGGATGGGGAGAGCATGAGGCCTCACAGCCAGACGTGGAACAGCAGGGGAGGATGGGCATGGTGCTTAGCCTGTCAGCCAGTAGGTGAGGGGACGAGGAGGGGAGGAGAACCAGTGTAACATTGGACTTGTCAGCACTTTTACCAGCAGAAGAAAAATTCCGATGTTCATGGGGTCCGGTGGAAGAGGGATCCCAAATAATGGGGCCTAACACCCTATATAGTGATGAAACACCACTGTCTCTAGGGACAGAGGGAGAAGGTGATATGCCTCCTGCAGCTCCCTGAGCTTCCTAGCTTCTAAATAGGGAGGTGATATTTGCATGAGCCAGCCTAACAGCTGGAGGAGGGTGGGTAGTAAAAGGTTGCAGCTGATGTAGAGGGTTTAGTACCTGTAGAGAAAGAGAGAAGGCTCCAGGCTGGTGTGCTATTCCTGTCCCTGCACTGGTTAATAGGGCAGCCAGAAGCAGCAGGAAAACCGGGTCACTTGACCTTCGCCCCCGGGATGACCTGCGAATGGGAGTCGGACCGCGAGAGGGGGAGCCACTGCTCTGAGCCCTGTCACCGGTGCGAACACCAGGCTGTCTGGGTAACTGTGAGGAGGACGTGTCAGCGGAGGTGCGGGAGCCATGGAAGAAGCCTCCTGAAAGCTGGCAGGCAATGTCCTGGATATGGTAGGGTGGGACATAATGGGGAAAAAAATGCCTCATAGTTTATTAAGACATGTAAAAATCAGTTATAAAACAAACAACTGCAGCCCACGATTATAAATCCAATGTATAACAACACCAAATGAGGATAGATGGACCTTTACCATCTGTTAATCTCAAATACGCGTGTTAGTAGATGTATAAATCCCGCAAGCAGCTTCCCGGGTAGCTGGTTACGATCCACGTGTGGTGAGAAGACAGAGTATGTAAGGAAGAAATACCCATTGGGTGCATCTGACGTCACTCACCCTGTCCCCCGACGCGTTTCGATTGGTAAATCTTTATCAAGGCATGGTGAGTTAACAAACGAGAATTCCTTTATATGGTTCCTAAGCCAATCACAGATTACCTCAATGTTCTTTGACCATCGCTTAAGTCCACACAATTTTTTTTCTAATATAAAAGGGTCAAAATATATATGTATATAAAAATATATAAATATATGTACAAAATATATAAAAAAAATATATATATATATAAATTACCATAAATCCTTATTTCATCCACATATACAGCGTAGTAACTAATAAATATAACTATGCCATCCAATGTTCTCGTTTATGCAATAATATATGGGTCCTTCATAATAATTACAATCCTTCTAAAAAATAATAATGAATAAAAACTTTCATCAATTATTGTAAAATAAATAAAAGCCAAAAAATACATGGTAAATGAATGAAGATATACAATAACAAATACTGGACATCACAACATTACAAATCACATAGAATATGTACCAATCTCTATGGGATAAGTGGAGACAAAACAATAGGTCCCTAAATAGATAGAAAAAATATGCAGAGTAGGGTGTTAGAAATGAATCATATGTAAAAGTTATCCACACATGACTAATTCCAAAAACCACTTCACCTCAAAGTCTGCATTTATGCTCTTGGGGGCTAAAGTGCCCATAAAATAAATTATTTTCATTTCAGCCTTCACTAAATCACTAAAGAATTCTTTTTTCCGCCAATGCCCCAAAACTTTTTTCAAGCCACAAATTTTTTTTATAGAACTAACATCACATTCATGTTGATCTTTCACATGAAAAGATAACCAGTGATTATCATAACCTTTTTTGATATTCCTGATGTGTTCGTTCCATCTCTCTTTCAATTTCCTATCTGTTCTCCCTGTACTGTTTGCCACAAATACACTCCATAAGATACACACAATTTTTTGTATCACAGGTAATAAAATCCTCCACCTTATACACCTGTCCATTCGAATTGGATATAATTTCTATAATTTTTTTGGAGTAGGGTTTTGTATGTTTACATTAGAGATGGGTGGGCTCAGTTCCCCGAGATCCGAATCCATCCGAATTTCGCCTATCCGAGTACCGAGCTGAGCACGCTCGGTACTCTCCCGCCCGTTCAGTATCGAAATCGAGGCAAAACGTCATCATGACGTATTCGTATTTCTGAGCTCGGTTCTCGCGAGATTTGAAAAGCATAAATACCCGCCTCCACAGCAATCCATCGTCATTTGACAGAGGGAGAGAGCAGGGTTAGGTTACAGGCTATATTAGCGCAGGGACAGAGCAATAATTGTACACATTATTGTTTCAATTCTATTCTATACAATTCTAATATTAATACCAATTGTATTAGCAATTGTTAGAGCAGTAAGAGAGGAGGATAGAGGAGGCTTTTTTTTTTTTCAATTTTTGGCACTCCAAGTGCTTTTGGGGTGTCCCATATTCCCCAGTGTGAAACACTAATTTTTCTGGCTGTCAAAAGTCATATTTGTCAGCAGTATCTAAAACAATATTTTGCACTCCAAGTGCTTTTGGGGTGTCCCATATTCCCCAGTGTTTTACAGTAGTTTTTCTGGCTGTCAAAAGTCATATTTGTCAGCAGTATCTAAAACAATATTTTGCACTCCAAGTGCTTTTGGGGTGTCCCATATTCTCCAGTATTTTACACTAATTTTTCTGGCTATCAAAAAAAAGTCATATTTGTCAGCAGTATCTATATAAGACAATATTTTGCACTACAAGTGAATTGGGGTGTCCAATATTCCCCAGTGTTTTACACTAATTTTTCTGTCTGCCAAAAGTCATATTTAGCAGCAGTATTTATACAATATTTTGCACTACAAGTGTTTGGGGTATCCCATATTCCCCCCTGTGAAACAATAATAAACCCATGTACAAACTTGCTTTGCAATACCTAAGCTGCCCACCCTCCAATGTGTACTCTGAATGAGTATTCAGCACAGCCGGGAACTTAGTCAGTGAAGGTTACTTCCAAAAAATGTGGACAAAATGATGTTTATAAAAATTAACTACATCTTCCATGAGGAGGGCCTTCACCATCAAAGACATTTAAGCACTGACAGTTCTCTAATGGCGGATTCAAGCGGTGATGAATTGATAGTCTGTGATGATGATGTACACACTGATGAGGGTGAGGATGAAGCTGAAGATGATGACGATAACATCTTTTTAAAACTTTCTATTTAAGTGTAGAGTGCAATCTACCCCCAAAGAGGAAAGGGACTTGGGGCATTTCTATATCACGTACCGTCTTGAAAGGATGCTGTTTTGGCAATTTTGCAATAAGGGTAGGGTGTCATACACAGACTGACCCCAAACTGGCTTTGTCCATTTCAATCTATATTGTACAGTCTATAAGGCTGAATTTTTTACTATTTTCTACAAGTGGAGGGGGGCGTATAGAGACAGAAACCAAACTGCCTTTGTCCATTTCAATTTATATTGTACAGTCTATAACGGCTGAATTTTTGAGTATTTTCTACAATTGGAGAGGGGCCTACTGAGACAGAAACCAAACTGCCTTTGTCCATTTCTTTACATATTTAACTATAAGTGTAGGGTGTAATATACATCCAAAGATGATGGCTGCATTGCCAATATGCATAGATAGAGGGAAGCCATTCTGGTTTGTGTGTAGAATTAATGAAGGCCTATCAGGAATTGAACTGTTTTTTTGATAATTTATTAGCTTTACAATTACATTACTTATCCAAGAAACAGGTGGAGCACTAAATTTGGTTATTTTATGCCCCAAAACATTGATTTTTAAACAAAATAGCAAAACAAAACCAAACAAAACCAAAACACGCAATGGCGGTTTAGCAAAACCAAAACACGACGGTAATCCAGATCCAAAACCAAAACACGGGGGTCAGTGAGCATCTCTAGTTTACATGCTATGCACATTCCACACCTAAAAAACCCTTTACTTCTAGAAAGATTTTTATGTGGCTTAATAATAGTACTTTTCACCAAGATGTCTCTAACGGTAGGTGCTTTTTTATATATAAAGCTTGGTTTATTTTGAAGTCCTGTAAATCCACATTGTTTCTTAGGATGGACCAATGGCGTCTTATAACTTTCTCCACTTCTTTATAATGTGTGTTAAACTGCGTTATAAATGGCAAACTATATTCTGACATTTGTGCCTTAACTATTTTATTCTTATCCCTAGGGATCATTAGTTTTTCTCTCTCCATATTCTGAACTTTCTCTAATATTTAATTTAACTTTTCTTCCTGTTACCCCTTCTCTAAAAATTGATTTTTTAACATCTTCGATTGTGTTTGAAAGATGTCTACCTCCGTGCAATTTCTTCTTATCCTTCGAAACTGGCCCATTGGTATATTATCTAGCCATTTTACATAATGATTGCTGTTTTTGGGAATGAAAGAATTAGCATCCGTGGGTTTATAATAGTTCTTTGTTGAAATTTTAACATTATGGACGTAAGTACTTAGATCCAAAAAATGCACCTCTTGCTTACTAATATTAAATGTGAGCTTGATATTAAGAGGGTTGGTATTCAATTTATCACAAAAACTCAACAAAGAGGTATCATCCCCTTTCCATACGAATAGGATGTCATCTATGAAACGATGCCAGTAAACCAGATTTGCCCCAATGGTGGGATCATTCCAAATATAATTTTCCTCCCACCAAGCCATAAAGATGTCAGCATAACTGGGGGCAAATCTGGTTCCCATGGCAGTTCCTTGTAGCTGCAGAAAAAAATCATCTGAGTACCAGAAAAAATTATTGTTTAATATGAATTCATATTAAACAATAATTTTACTTGTTATCTTTTCATGTGAAAGATCAACATAAATGTGATGTTAGTTGTATAAAAAAAAATTGTGACCTGAAAAAAGTTTCGGGGCATTGGCAGAAAAAAGAATCCCTTAGTGATTTAGCGAAGGCTGAAATGAAAATAATTTATTCTATGGGCACTTTGGCCCCAAGGGCTTAAATGCAGACTTTAAGGTGAAGTGGTTTTTGGAATGAGTCATGTGTGGATATTTTTTACATATGATTCATTTCCAACACCCTACTCTGCATATTTTATGGCTATTTAGGGACCTATTGTTTTGTCTCCACTTATTCCATAGAGATTGGTACATATTTTATGTGAACTGTAATATTGTGATGTCCAGTATTTGTTTTTGTATATCTTCATTCATTTACCATGTATTTTTGGGATTTTATTTATTTTACAATAATTGATGAAAGTTTTTATTCATTATTATTTTTTAGAAGGATTGTAATTATTATGAAGGACCCATATATTATTGCATAAACGAGAACATTGGATGGCATAGTTATATTTATTAGTTACTATCCTGTATATGTGAATGAAATAAGGATTTATGGTAATTTGATATATATTTTTTATATATTTTTATATACATATATATTCTGACCCTTTTATATTAGAAAGAAATTGTGTGGACTTAAGCGATGGTCAAAGAACATTGAGGTAATCTGTGATTGGCTTAGGAACCATATAAAGGAATGCTCGTTTGTTAACTCATCATGCCTTGATAAAGATTTACCAATCGAAACGCGAGGGATGTCCGGGGGGGAGCGGAGGGGAAGGAATGAGTTGGACAGGAGAGTAGACAAGGACAGAAGAATGGGGGGGAGAAAAACAAGATAATAGAGAGCTAGAAAAAGAAAAACTGATGGAAGATAAAAAAAAAAAAAAAACATTAAGAGAGATGGAAGGAAAGAGGGGGAATGAAGAGGAAAATGGAAGAGAAAGGAGGGGGAAAAAGAGAAAGAGATTGGGAATGAAAAGCAGAGAAAGAGGAGAAAGGGAGCAGCAGGGAAGGAAATGAGAAGGTAAGCAAAAAATGAAGACAATGCAAAGGGAGCAATACTCAGCCTGACGCCAGAGGTATGCGGATGCAGGAACAAGAGATAGCAGTGAGCAGGCTGAGGAACATAAGAGAACATGAAACCCTCCCCCTTGTCTCTATTGGTTATATCCTTCCTGCATGTTTAATTTGAATGGTGAATCCTTCTGTCACCCACACACAAGATTTTAACTATGTTTTGGCAAAATGCCTCATTTTAACTAGTATTGAGAGATGATGATGGACATACTGATGAGGGTGAGGGAGATGACAATATAGATTGCAGGTACTGGGATCTAGCTGAGAGAAGGAAGCTAGCTAATGCTGGAATACTTATTAATATTTGGGTAAAATGACATGTTGGCAATTTTATGTTTTTCTACAGTAGAGTTTCACCTTTATTAAAGATGTATTTTTTTCTTTAAAAAGGTAAAATCTTTTTTTTTACATTTTTGTCTTTGACATTTAGGATACAGAGACTTATGTAAGGTGATTTCCTGTGAAGTTGAATTAATATTGTGTTAGGATGATGTACACACTGATGAGGATGAGGCTGAAGATGATGACAACAACATCTTGCCACTGTAGAGTTCACTGACAGCACTGTTACCTTAGCTGCCTTAAGCCCATTGTTACCTTGTTTTGTGGGGGGCCCAAACAAACCAAGCACTTTAGCCACAAAAGTGGCACTCCTTGGTTTGTTAAAGTGTGCATGTCCTTTTTAAGATCCATTTTAAGGGTGGTTGAGAGGGTCCCAAGGACAATTCCATCTTGCATCACTTTTTCTTTCAGCTACCGCTGTGTGGCAATGTTATCTACATGTGCTATAAGTGCTGAAATTTGTTTTCAATCATCCTTTCTATTGCTTCTCTCTTGTACGTGTGACCACACACTTTGTTTTTCACTGGGTTCACCATCTCCAACTGTTATAGGAGTGCTCTGGGAGACGGTGATCTCCTCTTCTTCATCATCCAAATCTTTGTCTGCAGGGGCTGGAGACACACAAACTTGTTTTCTCAGGTCTCTTAGCTGTTCTTTAAACTGGACATATTTTTCATCCTGCCTCAGGGCCTCCTCTGTATTATTGTTCTGAAGCACAGTGTATCTCTTGTGTACAAGCTCTCTCAAACCCGGGATTTCATCCGGTGGGTCACGTATTAATTTAAGTACGGTCTCCTCAACTGCATCTATATATTGGTTTAAATCTCTGTTCAATGCAGAGTATTCCAACATGACAGATTCCATGCTGTCCATATGTTCCATGTCACAGTCTGTCTGAGGCAGATGTAATGCCAATCCAGTTGTAATTTCCATTCCTGTGTCTACATAAGTTTGGCAGTTCTTCGGTGTTGAGAGGGAGGTATCCAGAGAGAAGAAGGAGATTAAAGATGCAGCACGAGCAGACAGGGTTGAAAAATGTAGAGTTCATTGACAGCACTGTTGGGCTTAAGGCAGCTAAGCTATTGGCAGCTTGTTTTATGGGGGTCCAAAAAAACAAGCACTTCAGCCACAAAAGTGGCACTTCTTGTCGCTGGAGTGTTTGCTTTGTTAAAATGTACATGTCCTTTTCAAAATCTTACATAAGGGTGGGTGGGAGGTCCCAAGGACACTTCCATCTTGCTCCACTTTTCTTTTATGCCACTGCTGTGTGCTATGAACTGCCGTGTGTTTGTGTCATTGCTCTGTCGCTTAGCATCCAGCCAGGTCACTGCAGTCTTCGTCCGAAAGTGGATGAAAATAATATTGTGACCTGTGAGGTGGTCAAAATTGACTGGACATGATTGGAAATTAGGGTTATTGAGGTTAATAATAATGTAGGAACAACAAAATAGCAAAATTATGTGATTTTAGCATATTTTAGCTATTTTTCTAAAAAATACAGATCCAAAACTAAACCACGCGAGGGCGGTTTTGCCAAAACCAAAACACGAACTTAATTCAGATCCAAAATCAAAACCGAAATGAAAACACGAGGATCAGTGAATATCTCTATTGATAACGGTAAACTGATAAAGTACGCAAACCTGAGCTGGCATACATTACCACATGTGTAAAAGTATTTTCACACATTCTTAAATTGTGTTACATATTAGTCCCCATAGACATCTATAGGGACTGCTATGTATTTCGAACAAAAAATGCAAAGCAGCAGATATCTATGGTAACTGTATATTTAACGCTCATTCCCCAAAAAAGACAGTTTCAGGGAATTTACAGACAAAAAATTATTAATAAATAGGCCCCTATATCTTATGATTGGGTGGAAGAGTAGCCCTTGCAACTATTAACAGTCATTTGCTACCTGCAAAATATGCAGTGCGTTTAGTTTTGAGCAAATGCGCCCATGTGATCATTGTTCTTCTTTTTTTCGGAAGTGCCTCCATGTAAAAATCTTGTGCAACCACTTGCAGGTTTGGAGACCCAGAAGGGGGACTGAAACATGGACAAAATACCTGGGGGCCCTGGTCTGCCTGTGTAGTAGGAGGAGCCACCCTCCTGGTGTGGCAATGCTTCTCTCCATGGCTATGGAAGAAGCCCCAAGAAGTTGCTTGAAATTCCTCTTGGTGGCCCTGCCAGAAGGGAATGTGAATAGTGTGAAAAGTAATAATGTCCTGACACAATCACTTTTGGACAAGCCACATAAATAATTACAATTAATTACAATTGTTACATTTTTTGTGCTAAAATTCAGATCATTCAAGCTTCATTCATACCTAATTCATGTACTAAATTGTAAGGGGACATCAAGACAGTCTCTTATCTTATATAGCACATTTGTACAATATCCACCCCCTGTTACGAGCTGTGGTGCCCAGCCGCCGCGACTCTCTCACAGGCGTCCCGGCTGTTGCTATGACGACCGGGACATCACTTCCGGGGGCCAGCCGACCGTTGCCGTAGCAACGGTCGGACGCTTTGCAGTTCAGCGCTGCGTCCCGGCACTACGAGGCAGCCGGGCGCGTGCGCAACAGTGCGGCAAGCCTGCGAGCTAATTAATACAATTATGGGGACAGTCTGTGCGCAATTAGAGAGCTAGGCTCTCATTGGTCTATTTCTGTATTTAAGGCAGGGAGGGCTTAAGGCTGCCGGTTATAGCGTCCAGACTCCTGTTTGCTGCCTGCTGTTGTGCTGTTGGTGTGAAAACCTTTGGACTTTCGTTTACCATGTATGACCCCTGCCTGTACCTTGGATTTGCCTTCTGCCTGTGCCCTTGACCTTCTGGCTTGAACCTTGGATACTGCTGATTTGCTCGTGACCCTATTCTATCAAGCAAGTGACCCCTGACCTCAGCTAGTTCTCTGGATTCGCTGTCTACCATTACTTTCTGTTCCTGGGTTCTCCACAGTCGGTACACATCACACGACCCTCCGTTTGTCTGCGGCCAAGTCTGTCCCCACCACTAGGGGCAACAGTGAACACCAGACTTTCGGAGCAGACTCCAGGTGTAGTTGTACTGGTTGGAGGGGTTCCTAACACCCCCTAAAACTGATTTAAGCATCTTTTTGTGCCACAAAATTTATTTTTTGCATGCTAGAAGATGCGCATGTACTCACACGTGGCAAGGAATGCCCTGGTCCGCTCAGCTCCTTCCATCATATTTTTTCAACTCTGCAGTCATAACCATGTTGACACATTAGTGCATGCACTTACCTGTACAAACTACCATAATTGCACAAGTACTTCCAAAACAGTATTTACCTTGTTACGACACAGTTTTTGTATTGAGCTTAAACAATTATATTTGTTTAACTTATTGGAAACGTTTCTCAGTTCGCATTTGTAAAATTTTTAGCCACCATTAAATCACTGAAATTTACAGTATCTCAAAATTTTCATATTGTTTCACTGATGTTTACTTCCATACAAATCTAGTTTTAGCACATACATCTGTGTACAATGTAATATTTAATATTGCTACATTATGGTATTTTCTCAAGGACTCCCATCACCCTCCAGTCAAGTCAGTAATACACTTTCTGTACTGAACAGTCTCAGGTAATATTTCCCTTTGTGAAGCAAGCTACAATAGTTCAAGAAGGGAATACAATAGGTGTGATTCAGACATTCCAGACATGGACCGGTTGAATCACAAGAGACATGCAAATCCCATGCAACTACAGACCTACAATATTTCCAGATTGAATCATGTTTGAGTAGGGTGATGAAATTTTTTAAAAAAAAATATAGATAATAAACATTATTTAGGCATTAAACAGAATATATAATTTTAGCATGCTAAAAAATTGTTCAAGTCATTTTCTCATGAAGTAAGACACATGCTGGAATATCATCTAGTTTGGTTAATACTGCATCATGTGTGGCCCCAAAAATAAATGTGATACTAAAGAATCTGATCAAAATCAACCAGATCATAATTGGATGTGTTCGATATCTGCAGTTGGTGAATGACCACTATCGGCCTGTGTGTAAGGTTATCATCTGTCCACACCAACGGCTCCAGTTATCATGCAGCCCAAACAAAAAATAGTCAGATGTCAACTGATGTGGCTACTCATGTGTATGGCCAAATTGGAAAGTGCTTCTGTTATTTGTTTGTGGCCTGCCCTAGAAATATATATAATAGATATTTAAAAAGAAAACATGCTACTTGTTTGCATGTCTACATGCCAACATGTAGACATGCTTTACCCCAATTATAAATCTGTCTTCACATTTTAAATTTACTTCCCCCTCCAATACAAAATGGTTTTGGCAAGGTTCAAACGTACCCATTTTTTTGCTTTACTTTCCTTAATGAATCAGGCCCAATGTATCTAGGTGTTAATACCCCTTGTGTCTGGTCTCAAATTTGGCCTTTTACAACTAGTAGCAAGTATGCCCTTTCTGATTGGAATTCCACTATACACAATTTACAAAGGTGAATGACTGGTTTCAGTCATCTTCAGAGAAGAAGTACAACTGTTTTAGGAAGCAGCACATCTGCTGCAGCACCACTTGGATGTAGACGCCTCCTATTCTTCCATGACGTCTTTGTTGAACACTGCAACTCTGATCATTCGGTGTCCTATTCATTAATAAGAACACTTCTGCTATCTGTGGTTCTTGATATTGCAAAATGACAAGTGTCACACTATGCCCCCCATCTAATTAGTCAAGGAATTGAGTTGACTCAGCTTTTCTATAAAACATCACTTAAAATTGAAAGAAGCTCTAACGTAATTCAACCTCAAAAATCCACCTCTTTTCTGAAGTCATTATAGGGGTATGATGATGCTTATTTCTCAGCAAAGCTTTGAGTGACCACAAATGCTTCCAGGAAGCACAATATGCATTTTAACACCTTCAGTTAAAATGTAGCGCAAGACCACTAAACTTTCAATAAAATATTAAAAGAAATCTCCCCATCAAACCTCACTTATTAACTTAATAAGCGTAATGTATAGCTCTCGTCAGTGTTTGTAATATACACAGATGGATATATTTTTTTAAAAGTCTTAAGTAAATATAAATCAAGTAATTGTTTTGCTGAAGTTCTGAACCATGAAAATATTGATTCAATAGGGAAATATTTCGAAGCTTCTATAAAAAAAAAAGCATATTGCAAGCAAAACAGTGCTTTGTGTAAAATTTCAATTACTATTTTGTTTAAAATGTGTTAAAATTAAGAAGCTGCTCAATTAAGGCAAATAGGCAAGCAAAATGGCTGCTCCATGCAGTCACAATCTTCTTTTAGGGCCTGATTCATTAAAAAAAGATAAGGCAAAAAAAAATAGTATGTTTTCTCCTGCACAAAACCATGTTACAATGCAAGAGGGGCAAATTGCTTTTTTATTTTGCACATAAGTTAAATATTGCCTGTTTTTTCATGTAGCACACAAAAACTTGATAGCTTATTTGTATACTGAAATTTAAAGTTGATCTAGGACATGCCCTACCTCAACTATAAATCTGCCTTCACGTTTTAAATTTACATTCCCCTCCAATACAACATAGTTTTGCCAAGGTGCAAAGTTACTCAATTTTTTTTGTCCTTACTTTCCTTAATGAATCAGGCCCTTTGTGTTTTTCCTAATAGTCATTGTAGCAATTTAATGAATAATGATAAGATCAGTGGTAAAAGTGGAAATTTAGAAGTGGCGGTAGGGAAATTGTAATGTGAATGGAATTTGATCCTTCTACAATTAAGGTGATTTTTATTAATTAAAAAACAACTGAAATACAATGGAGCAATCATAATGCGCTCATAGATACAATACAACAAATATCAACATATTTACATATTGGTTACCTCCCTATGTGTCAATAGCAATATTAGAGCTTAAGAGTCCATAGCTGAAAAAAATGGGTGATTACCATCAAATTTATTCATTCAGATAAATACATTCCCATAGTTTTACATATTTCTTTTTTTCTTGACTTCTAAAGACTTAAGCCAGCTCAGTTCTAACAAAATGAGATTTACAACCTTCAAACATAGGAAAGGCAAATGGCTGATTGATACTCTTGTTCTTGTATGCCAGTGGTAATATTTTACAAAGGTTATAATCAGATACATCAATTCTCTGTCTATATCATTTATAGTCGATAGAACTCCATATACTATATCCGAGTACAACAGAGACTGCAAGCTCCTGAACCTAAGTCTATCTGCTATTTCCTTCCATAATGTTCTGCTTCCCCAGTAATCAACTATAAAATGTTGCATCTTTTCCTCCAGATGACAACCCAGAGGACAATTGATATCGGAAACATTTAAGAATTTTAAATTACCTCTGACAAACATTTTACCATGCAATGACAACAAAGCTATGTCAAAATTTTTAGCCAGAAGTCTCGACATATTTAAGAACTTTCCTTCAAAGTTCTATCCACATTAATTAAGGAAAGTTAAGCAAAAAAATTAGTAAGTTTTCTTACTCAAGTTTTCTGGACAAAACCATGTTGCAATGCAAGAGGTGCAACTTAGTTTATTAATTTGTCACATAAGGAAAATACTGTCTGTTTTTTCATGTAGTCAGGGCTGTCTTAATGCAAGGACATGCTGGGCAGTTGCCCGGGGGGCCCACGAGCTAAAGGGCCCACGAGCATAGTGGCCCCATAGACTTGCCAACTTTTCAATATATTATTCTGGAAATTGCACTCAGAGGACCTGAGTCATTAAGGAAAGTAAAGCAAAAAATTAGTACGTTTTCTCCTGGACAAAACCATGTTACAATGCAAGGGGTGTATATTAGCTTATTATTTTGCACATAAGATAAATATCGACTGTTTTCATGTAGCACACATACTTGATAGCTTATTTGTACACTGAAATTTAAAGTTGATCTAGGACATGCCCTACCCCAACTATAAATAAATCCTCACATTTTAAATTTACCTCCCCCTCCAATGCAACATGGTTTTGACAAGGTGCAAAGTTACTCAATTTTTTTGCTTTACTTTCCTTAATGACTCAGGCCCAGTATGTTCATGTGCATGATGGTGACCAACTGTTCAGGAGAACGTTCATTTTCAAGCCAGAAACTGAGAGAAAATCAGCTTTGCAGCAGAATGGGGGAGCAGTGTTTGAACTGGATCTACTCATGAGTATGGAAATGACATCCTGAAGATCATTGACTTCAAGCCAATTATAAAGCTATTCTCTGCAAACAAATTTCGCAAATGTTTGTGTTGAACACTTGATTAATAATAAATAATTCATAGCAATTTCGCACTGTGCCATCTCCGTCTGTATGATTTACCAACTGAGTACCATTTTTATGTTGAAATTTTTGTTTTTCAACTTCAAGGCTCATGTTTTTTAATGTTCAAACACTGATTTTGCTGGCGGTACCAATAAATCTAAGCTTAATTTTAACAATAATTTACATTTTTATTCCTGTGAGTGGTTGTGTAGGTAGGACCCCAGCGCACTGCTTTGCCCGGGGGCCTATACTGCTGTTAAGACGGCCCTGTATGTGGTTAAGGAATTAAACCACGTTTATCAAGATTTAGAAATATTCCTTTAAGGGTAAAATTGGCAACTGTCTATAAAAGAGTTTTGCATGTCTTTGTCTGAGTCACAACATAAAGAGTTTAGGACCCACCTATATGTATGATTGCAGAAGAGAGTAGAAAGCAAGAATGAAGAGTGTTAGAGGAATCTACTCCAAAAAAGACACATAGCCATAGAATTCTGCTAGAGGACATAGACAGCAAAACTTGGATGTGAAAATTATAAGCAATTTAGACATTTACTAACGAAACGTGCCGAGCCTTGAAAAACGAGTAGGTGAGTATGGTGTGTTTGAGCTGCATAGGGGTATGAACATAACCTAATAGAAAATACTACAGCAATGTTAATTTAGTGGACAGATGCAGCCATTGCTGGGACCACTGTCTCACTAACCATAGTCAGGCAATAGAGGAAAGCAAGTCCACCGAGTCTGCTAAGAAGAGCAAGAGTTGCTGAGAGAGGGAGTACAGTGGAGAGGCAAGGATAGAGAGGCCAATGCCATTACAGAAAGACTAAAGGCAATGAGAAGGGCTGCAAATAAATCCTTTTAGAAAGAGCTGAATGTCTTACAGAGAGAGCTACATGTCACAATCTGCCTCTGACTGCAATCCTGCGTCTTCTCACAAAATGCTGCTTCGCCTTCCCCTGATTTTGCCTGCAAGAGATTATGTCTGGACTCTGTCATTATATGTATCCAGCCTGCTGTTGCACCTGGTCTATTCTCATTCATACATGAGTTTAGCTCATTACCCTTGGATCCCTTGCACCTGTGGCTGGCCTTTATAAGACTGACTTTCCCTGCAA
The DNA here is from genome assembly GCF_038048845.1 of Mixophyes fleayi. Taxonomy (NCBI): domain Eukaryota; kingdom Metazoa; phylum Chordata; class Amphibia; order Anura; family Limnodynastidae; genus Mixophyes; species Mixophyes fleayi. The sequence continues at coordinate 43,970,248 of NC_134409.1, forward strand.
ACTGGGCCAGTTCATCTATTGTCTTAACTGCTGCTGGTTCCTCTGTGTATTCCTATGTATGGATCATGATTGACTTCCTGGTATTGACCTCTGCTTGTCCCTCTGTTTTGCATCTCATCTTTCTCCCTAGTATCATGGTAGACTGTCTGGCTTTTGACCCATGGCATGTTTGACCCTCCTGTTATCCTGTGTCTGCAGTCTGTTGCACTTCTAACAATCAAGCTTAGAACTTAGAACTTTCTTTAGTGGCTGCACACAGGGACAAAAAGTCCTTGGTTAGCTTGGGCTTCTTACATGTACAATCACTGTGTTTCTCATTTCTGTAGGACAAGATTCTCATTATCTTCTGTTCTGTGTAAACTTCTCTGAGTAAATAAATCACCCACCTCTCTCCAACTTGTCAGGACCTGCAGATTCTATCACCTGCCTGCTGCAAGTCATACCAAAGCCCCTCACTTGGCTTTCTTGGCTTCACTGAGCAGTCTCCTCATCTCCTCTCTGAGCTGTCACATCGGACTGCTGCCTCTTTCAAGACACACAATAGCCTCACTGGGCATCCAAAAATAGCCACTTGCTGAGCCCCTGTCTGGCAGATCCCTGTTTCCTTGTGCAAACTACTGCCACCTAGCCGGTAACCATCACACCTGCACTGCTGGGACTACTCCTTACCTCATCTTTTTATATTATTTTTGTCCAAGGAGTTATTACCTCATCATTATCTTCTTCTTACTAAATATTATACATACTAGGACTATTACCCACATCATTATCTTCATCCTATTAGTCATAAAGTTATTTTTACTACATCCCCCATTATCATCTCTTCGCAGAGAGCTTCATAATTTTCACTGTCTTTACTGCAAAGGGACTGTGTCATTCTTTATTATTGTCTACATCATTGTGTTTTGTAAAGATTTCTAATGGGTCTATTTATTAATATGCATCTAAAAGGACAATTTTTTTTATCACAGCTTATCAAAATGATTAAAGAAATCACCTGTCACCACAATTTATCAATAAAATAACATCAGAGTTGCTGAGCTTACTCAGCTGCCTCAGAGATACTGGCCCAGAGCTGTAAGGATTAACTTACTGCTTCATCTGACCAGTTTGAGGAAATGTGTGCACGCGTGACCAAGCTAGGCAGCTCAGTTATGGCAGTCGAACTGAATGTCTTGATTTTTCATGGTTTACATTTCATGGTTACACTAATCTCAGCCACTTTATTTCTGCTACAGAGAGAATCCCTTATTCTTACCGGTAATTTATCAAGTTACAGGCCTTTAAGTTACCTGGCCATCTCTTTATCAAAACCCCCTCCTATACAACCCACACTAGTGCACCCTCACAACCTTCCCAATATCCAATGTGAGCCACACTCGCTGTTCTTCAGCTGTGCCATCTTCCAATTAGATTGTCTTTCATGAGCAAGGCCTATCTACCCTTTGTTTTAATGTCTGTGTTTATTTTGTCTACCTTGTATGTCCCTGTTTTATGTTCTTTTTTTCCCCACTCTCCGATGCTGCAGAGCACTGTGGCACCTTGCAAATCAAGGAAAAGAATATTAATAAATATGAGCTATAGACAGCACAAATAACATAACAATAAAAAATACATTTTAGTTAAGAGAAGTTTAATAAATGTTATAGCTAGGAATGGAAACTTTATTTGTTCTGTGGAAGGAAATGCTCTTTTTGTTGTCAGACTATTTAAGTATGTTACAGCACAAATGACCACATCCTCTGTTCATATCATGCAAGGACATAAAGTTAAGACACTCCACTCACGCCACACATAAAAAATATATATTTTTTTTATATGTGACTGATTGTCCATGTAATGAATGAACAATATTTTGACATTTACAACAGCTATCCATTCAATATTTTTTAATCAATATTAGAAGATATTTTTTTTACTGATTTGCACGTACTTATTTATCATCAAATGAGATGTTGTAGTGTTTGAAAGGCTTTAACATTCTTAAAAGATGTACGAAGAGCTTAAAATGTCTAAATAGGTAAAGAAAGACATACAGAGTTAGGCAAAGTGCAGTACTCTAACGTTCCAGACTTTTCCGTAAATGCATAACAAAAACAATTGGTATCTAGTCTACCCATTTTACCAAGTAATAGTTTAGTGTCAGGACAGACCTGTGTTTATCCCAAACATATCTAAACGCCAACCTCCTACCACTTAAGAACTTTATTTTTCACCTGCGTGGTTTAGCCTTTTTTTGGCTTAAATTAATCATGAGAGTGTTTAAAGCTCTTATTTACACTGTGCAATGTATGCATCGATATGCGCTTTGCTGAAGCGCAACATGAAGTAGAGATGCTGAAGCTGTTTTAAAAATTGATTCTTAAACTAGTTCTTTTAAGCTACATGGAAGTTTGAAAATCATGGAAAATTCTTGAACTTTAGCACTTTGGAAAGATTCAAGCTTGTTCAATGTTCATTATGATCGTGTTTAACATTTGATAAGTGCGTTCAACTAACTCATCCACCGTAGATATAGAGCATTCAACAAATGCATTCAACGTCCACTTACCATTTTAAATTCAGTTCCAGAAGACTGGTCAAACTGCAAAAAAACTGGCCCCAAGTCTCAAATGAACCGTTAACAAATTTCAGGGCGTAGAACTGGCCCGGATCGATCAAATTTCAAACATTGCTAAAACAGTTTGATTATCTGTAAGGGAATGGTGCAATATGTATCCCATTAGAAGTATAGGACAAGATCCAATCTAATATACACCTAAAATAAAAAAATAAGACCTTCTGCAGAGTGAAAATGGCTGTGCTCCTTTCCATACAACAAGGAATTTAACTCATTTCAATAATCTAGATGATAAAACAAAATCTAAAGATGTAATTTTTCTGGAAAATAGGCACTTCAGTTAGTCTACTCCATACTTATCAAGGTACTCCCTCAATCCCCCATCTCCTCCAATGAACCAGTCACAAACTTCATCTCCCCTGAGAAAGCCATCTTCCTCTGAAAATCATGCACTTTAGATGAAATCTAGCTGAACCTGTCAAATTAGGTATAGATCTGAAACTACAGTTCAGACAGGACCTCATCTGTATAATGTGCTAGATGCTCACTCCTGAGAGGCACCACTTTAACACTAAAACATAAATACGCAACCAAAGATACATCTAACAAATTATTTATACTTTAGTTAAAATGTCAATTAAATTAGGAAATGAAAGCAGGGTTAATCGGACATCAGCAGCATATTCTAATTTAACACATGAAAAATACTGATTGCATTAAACTATAAAATGTAAAATACAGATTATTTATACAATTAGCCTTTCATTAAGTTTTAACAAAAAAATGTGTATTAATGTGTTTTAGAGGCTTATGTGTTAGTGCATGTGTTATCACACATATGTTTGTGCTTTTAAAGTGTTTTATGTATTCATCTGGATGGGTATGACCTCTTTGTATATCATTGAATTGTATTCATATAACATAAATATTTGTTTAGTCAGGTTTCATATTTCCATTTATTAGGTTGTAATCCACAACATAACACAGGCGAGTGGTCTTTTTTGCATTCTGAATAATCTATGAGTAAAAGACATCATGGGTTTGATTCATTACGGAAAGTAATGCACAAAAAAGGAATAACTTTGCACCATGACAAAACCATGTTGCATTGGAGGGGGACCTAAATTTAAAATGTGGGGACAAATTTATAGTTGGAGTAGGGCATGCCCTAGATCAACTTTAAATTTCAGCCCAAAAGTAACGTTATCAAGTATTTGTGTGTTACATGAAAAAATAGCCAGTGTTTAACTTATGTGCAAAATAATAAACTAATTTGCACCCCTTGCATTGTAACATGGTTGTAACATGGTTTGTCCAGGAGAAAACGTACTCCTTTTATTTAGCTTACTTTCCTTAATGAATCAGGCCCCCCTTAGTGCAATTGAGTGATTGTTTAATTCCAAGCGAAATATGAAACCTTTTCTTCATGGCCTCTTTAAATCCAAGTGCTGGTCAGTGGCGTTACCCATGGAAATGTGCCTAAAGGATACTTATAGAATGTAACTGTCTTACCTGTCCACATGACAGCTGCTCTAATCCATTCACAGCATAGCATACATTCAAGTCCAATGCATTAAAATACTGCATGGAGAATTTGTGATGCATTGGACTATATAACACACGCTAAGCTAAGAATTGTCAAGAACGGTTAATTAGTTAGCTCAAAGACAAATGCAATTACAGTGCTTTGACCATACTTAACACTCCAGAAAACAGATATCTGGTGTAGAGGGTGGACTACAAAAACGCAATTATAGTCACACAATTTAGCAGGTGACATTTCACTCTGATGTTATAGCGCCTTGTGGTCGCATCTGATATGATCACAGCATTAACATTATCAAATATTTTTCTTAAGCCTCACCAACAGTGCACATCCCATGAGCAGTGATGGAATACTATTAGCCCAGGCAAATATATCAAATTAAAGCAGTGATTAATACACCTGATATTACCGAAGTAGATCCCCAAAATGTGCAGTTTTGATGAGGTCTGTAGTTAGATTTGATTATAAAGCTAATAAAATAAGAACTAGCAAAATGAATTCCAAAATAAATAAAATGCTTACATAAAAGCAAACAAAATTGAATGTTTAAAAACTGGATACAAGGCATATAGACAGTGTGCTAAATATAGTGTACTACAGTACAGAGGCAGAACTAGCGATCTGTGGGACCCTCTGCATCTGCCATGCAGTGGGCCCCATTATCTCCATGGGCCCCGTTGCACTGCACCTGCTGTATCAATGGTAGCTCCGCCCCAGCTACAGTGTGCTATAATGTACACAAGCTTACATAATGTATTCGTTGTTCTTTATATATATATATATATATATATATATATATTTTTTTTATATATATATATATATATATATCTTCTTAAATATTATTAGGCACAGCTGAAATAATGCTTTGTTATTATTATTTTGATTATCAACAGATTTTTAATGCTATGTAAAATAAATATAATTAAACGATAGCGTTGCTTATATTTGTAGCTTATTAGTTTATTCATGTAAAAAAGCTATACACTTGTTTCTAAATAAATTAAGTCGAGATCACAGATGTGAGGCTTACACTAAACACATTGACATAACATTTTTAAATTTAAACTGTAAACTTTCATTTAACTTTCACCCACCATTCCGTCAGTGTAAGAACTACAAGGTCTAGTAAAGAGCAGATCATTTAAAGTCAGTTTTCTCTTAAAAATTTCTAAAAGGTCCTACCAATTTCATTAGAAATACACATTCCATATATCCTTAACTGACATTTCCATTTGCTGTTTTCTGTCCATATCTTTTGTTAGTTTCAGAGCAGATACATGTGTATATTTTGACTGAAGATTCCTTCATTGCCCCCACATTGACTTTTGTCAGCATCAGGAATATTATGCAAAGTATTGGCATGTGGAATTATTATGCCTATACTTCTGTGGTATTGGTCCACATGATGAACATATATGCAACGGAAATCATTACAATACTGGCCCTGGCTCCTCCTATAGTGCTGGATTTCTGGTGGTACTACTTCTTTGGTTTATACCTAGATCAATATATAAATTAGTTCATGGTGATTTTTGCAGAATGCATCTTGTGGTTAAGGTCCTGCTTATATATCATCCAGATATTCATTATTGTTTTGCTCAGTCAGCTCCCATTACATTTCTACTTGAGCAAAACTTTGTATTTTAAGCAAATCACCTACTTTAGGTGAGCATTCTTAAAGCTGCATTGTTGATCCACATATGAAATTTTCAAGAGTATTCTTTGTTTCTCTAGCACAGCCAACAAAGTTGTCCTTTTAAGTCAGTCCAATGTACAATGTTTTGTCAAAGGTTCCTTTTCAAATGGTTATTAGCTATATAAAACATTCAATAAATCCATTCAACAAGTCACATCTCATAGCCTCCTTTCTGTTGATCCAGAAAAAGCTGAACTTTTTCATTGATGTAGTTTCACATTTTCTTAATTCCAGAAAGGGAAATTGTACTCCTGTCCATTAAAACACGGAAACCATTACATAACTCCATGATATAACAACCATAAGGATATTATTGTACTACTACCAACCAATGTGTAGATTGAGAAAATCCTACAATAATATCCAGCAATACCATGAGATAAAAATTAATTTCCCCTATACAGGGAATTAGTTAGGCGAAGGTTACCTTCATAAAATAACTTTACAATCACAATCTAATGCAAATTCTGTGATATAATTTCCATCAGTCTCATAGTTTATAAAGGCCAAAAAATGTTTTTGTTTCATCAAGGCTGATCAAACGGACATTGGAAACATTAACATATAATATATCGTAGCTAGTTAGATTAAATACTGCTCCTAGGTAACTGTGCCTTCCCCAAATAACACGGGGGTTACAAGTCTGATATTCTTTATTTTCCATGAGTCTCATCTCAGCTGGATACCGTAAAGGCTTCTTGTAGACAATATGCGTCAAATCTTGATTAGGACAATCAGTGCCACGGAAGTAGATAGAAGAATACACAAAGTGGAGGCCTGTTTCATTCACCACTAGACCTCTGTTTTTGTACTCAATGCCAGCAGTAAACGCACGTCCCGTTTTGTCCTCCCAAACCAAGGGCATATTTTTACTTTCTTTTGCTGAAAAAATAAAATATGGAGTTTATTTTACACACATAGATTATTAAAAGGCTACATGGTCTTCAATAATGAATATTTGAAGATGCTTGCTTTTGCAATTAGTAAGTATATGTGTGAAAATCTCAGTAACTATAGAAACACAGATAGAATCAGTTTTGGTTTTAGCAAAGAAGACTCATACCTAATTATTCCTATAACTGATTTGTATCTGGTAAAAGGGAGACTGAAAGTTTTTAACTAAATAAATTAAAATGTTTAATAATTGATGTACCATCTTAAAATGTGATATTTGTACCGCAGCATCTTGAAATAACTATAGTAATGTAGTAATGTTCAGATGATCATAGATAACAGACCTTCCCTTAATGTACACTTAAGAAAAATGCATTTTGTAATAAGTCAACTGTGAGATCAGTGTGATTATAGTATATACTCTTTTGAAGGGGGGTTTGATGCTTTTTTTAAAAAAACATATAAAGAACAAATATATAAGTTTACCTGTTACATGTGCAGCCTGTCTGCCTACTTTTTTCTCTGGGTATTTATTCAGCCCTGTACAGGAAACAGCACAAATTAACCAACATTAATTCTCATATATTTTAGAATATCAATGTTACCTGGTGTTTTTATATATTTAAAAATATTTTATATTTACTGTAACTTACCTATTAACTTTTCAGTAGAAGGAGAGAGTTCACCATCACTGGAATACTGAAAAAGAGATGTATGTATAAGTTAATTGTGCCTTTTGATTATTGTATGTCTGTTCACTACTTGACTAATATAAATATAAGGATATTATATATAATCTAGAACATTTTATTCCTTTAATTTGACTGCTAACAATAACCACCCGCACTTTCCCCACCAATTTTTATTCTGTTACCTTCTGTGCCATGTATTGTATGTAATTTGTGTTATGTAATGATCCATACCTCCCAGCATGTCTGTCCCCAACATTGGGTCATTGACATGGTCACAGTACAAAGGGGGTGTGGTCACGGCACCTCTGGGTGGCCACATCCCCCTAGAGGGCTGTCTAGTGCTGTAAAGCGCTAGGCTTCTCATTACATTCCTCCCTTCCCCCAACATTTCCACCCATGGGACAGCGGGACAGAGCCCTAAAATCAGGTTGTCCCGCTGATATCGGGACATTTGGGAGGCATGCATGATCCCCTCAATGTACAGCACTGTGTAATGTGTCAGTGCTTTACAAATAAAAAGATGCTAATAATAATAATAATAATAATAATAATAATAATACACATTTCTAATATTATTTTTAATATTAAAGTGATGTTGCTATTACTCATCAGTTATATTTTACACAATCTATCAGCAGTTATAACAATATCTACACTAAATTAGCAGAGCTTAAACAATGACTAAATGAGGCTGCCACCCTATATGAAAACTCCATTCTGAGCATTGTAGAGCACGTCCCCTATACACTTCTGATAATAGGACTGGTAAACATGTCACATGTAGCAGAGATCTCCTTTCACAATCCCATTCATAATAAATCATTTAATGTTCCATTGGCAAAAGATAAAAATAGCGCTGATTTTAAAGAGCTTGGCATGCTTTCAAAGGCAACTCTACAGGTGAACAAGTATACAGATACAGTAGTGACATTTACTAAAAGATATAAAAAAAAAAAAACACTAATTGAATAGTGATACTGCAAGGCATAGTGAAACTCAGATGTGAATGTAATGCTGCACTGGTAATGTACGTGGTTTTCTGCAGGGCTTGCTCTTTTTGTGCTTCATTTGGAGTTACAACACCTGTATAGTGATACAGGAAATGATCTGGCGCCACATCATATTAAAAAAAACTGTTATACTATGTGTGTGTGTGTGTGTGTGTGTGTGTGTGTGTGTGTGTGTGTGTGTGTGTGTGTGTGTGTGTGTGTAAAAGACCTTTCCATTCTTATAACCCTGCATAAATTCACACCCACCCACAAATAAAGAGTTTGGAAAGAATTAATGAATATTTTTTTTTTTATCAGATGTGTCACTAATATAGATTGGAAATAATTGTTTATTTATTTATTTTTTTAACCAAATTTGTCACCTATAGTTATGCAGATTTCCTCCTTACAAAGGCATGTGTAATTTATAAAGGCAAAGTTAATTCAAATGTCTACAGGTGTGCATTTAATATTTAATTTACAGTTATGCCAATTTTGCCCCAAATTGAGCAACATAGAAGAGAAGTAGTTAAAAGCTGAAATTAATAACAACTCTACCCTAAAGAATTGCGTTCAGAATCTGCTGTTTAATGCACTTCTGCACAGTTAATATCTCCAGGTCAGTGTTTAAATCTTCCACTCAGGCTGTACCTCAGTGAGGAGGGTGCAGCTCTCTAAGAAGAGAAGGGGTCTGATTCATTAAGGATCTTAACTGAAGAAACTTCTTATTTCAGTTTCCTGAACAAAACCATGTTACAATGCAAGGGGTGCAAATTAGCATTCTGTTTTGCACATAAGTTAAATACTGACTGTTTTTTCATGTAGCACACAAATATCAACTTTAAATTTCAGTGTACAAATAAGCTATCAAGTATTTGTGTGCTACATGAAAAAACAGTCAGTAATTAACTTATGTGCAAAACAGAATGCTAATTTGCACCCCTTGCATTATAAGATGGTTTTGTCCAGGAGACTGAAATAAGAAGTTTCTTCAGTTAAGATCCTTTATGAATCAGGCCCAAGATGTTTAGTTGTTAAACTAGGCACTGGGAGAGCAGGTGGTGGGAAGCTGAAGGAAGAAGCAATGCTCAGGATAATGTAGACAGTGAAAAGAGTTTAATCAAGAGAAATGGGCCATACAATGTGGGATGGGTTAGTTCGAAGAGGTAATAAAAATGCACAGAAAATTAAAAGTGGTAGTAAAAATATAAAAATGTATATTGACAAATATTAGGAGTTTTCCAATAAAAATATGTGAACTAGAACTAATTTGGCCCGATTCATTAAGGAAGGTAAAACAAAAAAAAAGAGTAACTTTGCATTTTGGCATACCCATGTTGCATTAAAGGGAAGAGGCAAATTTAAAATGTGAGGGCTGATTTATAGTTGGGGTAGGGCATGTTCTAGATCAACTTTAAATTTCACTGTACAAATAAAGTTATCAAGTATTTGTGTGCTACATGATAAAACAGCCAGTATTTATCTTATTTGCAAATAATAAGCTAATTTGGAACCCTTGCATTGTAACATGGTTTTGTCCAGGAGAAAACTTACTCATTTTAATGCCTTACTTTCCTTAATGAATTCGGCCTATTGTGTTTGAAGAGAATTATTATATAAAGGATATAACTGAAACTTAGCTGTATGAAAGTCATGAACAGTGAGTTCAGGAGGATGAAGTATGTTTATGAAGGATAGAGAAGATGCGAAAGTGGGAGGGATTTGTGTATATGTAAAAACTTGTTAAAACTGCACAGAAAGAGAATAACTATGACGATTATGATAGTGTATTGTACGTATAAGCAGATTTACATGGAGAAAAATTCACCTGTAAAGTACTGATTTGGGTCTGTTATAAGCTACCTAGCATTAAAGATTCTACTGATAATTATTATTACATATTGAAAGTGCAACAAATAAAAATTATGGTCATTCTCATAGGTGGTTTTATTAATCCTAATATAAATTGGGATAATAAAGCTAGTGATTCTGGCAAAGGAGGTCAATTTGTATATATTCTAAAATACAACACACCGGTAGGAGAACCAACTAGATGGGGAGCTTTGCTGGACTTGGTACTATGTCATTGATCAGATATTATACTGATGTACAAGGGATGGAGAATTTAGGAGAAAGTTATCTCAGCACATAAATGTGACTTGATTTCCAAAAGCATTAGGGAGCTAAGACAAAAACTATGATATTTAAAAGGGCAACATTTAATTAGTTCAAAGCTGGTAGACTGGGAAAAAAGCAAAGCAAAGTTCAGAAATTGATATAGCCCTATTTTATGAACTCCCTCAAAATCAGATCAGTACCACAATACTGTAGGATTACAGATATAGTGACAATCTTAAACTGTGAAAAAAAGAAAATCAAAACCAGAAAATGATACTCATACCTAACATATGTGATTATTTTTTGATTTAAAGTAATTAAAGATCATTTTCAAACTGGATCTTGATAGTTTGATTGATGGGATATATATGGGTTTTGTGAATGTGCTCGATAATGTTCCATATAACGGTCTGGTACATAATAATAGAGTGCTATGTCTAGGGTGAGAAAGCATGTACATAGATAGAGAACTAGTTTAAAGATAGAAGACAAAGGGTATTTATAAATGGAACATATATAGATTGGGCTATATGTGTTAGTGATTGACAGTGCAGGTAAACATTGCACTCTGTACCATTCAATTCTTTTATTAATGACCTTGAAGCGGACCTAGAAAGAAAGATGTCTATATTTGCTGATGGCACTAAGCTATGGAAGGTTGTTAAGACAAAGCATGACAGTAACTTGCTACAGAAAGATTTTAATGCAATGGGAGCCTGGGCTGTGAAATGCCAGATGAATTTTAATGTACATAAATGAAGGGTTATGCAATTAGTAATACACTTGCCACTCACACATGTAAAGTAATGTAATTGGGAAAACGGAGATGAAAAACATCTTAGGAATACTAGTTGACAGTAAGCTGAGTGGCAGCACACAATACCAGGCAGTGACTGCAAAGGCTAATATATTTAGGGGATAAATGCAATTGGTGCAGACATAGTATTACCATTGCATAAGTCTCCAGTTAGACTATAACTTGAATATGGAGTACTGTTAGGTGCAGTTTTGGGCATCACACTGTAAGAAGGATAAAAGGGAACTCAATATGGTTTATAAATGAGCAACCTCATTAAAAAAGATAAAGAAAGTGTAAATTTATAAAAAAATAATTAAAATAATGCCTTAGAGATGACCTAATTAATATACCAATGGCCACACAGAGGAAGGGGCCAGTAAATTGCAAATGGTAATTAGCTGTAATGGTGGTTAAGAAGGGGGAATGTCAAATGAGGATGAGGTTAGAATATATAATTTAAAAATGGGTTAGATGTCTTACAAGAAATGGTCTCAGTGGCTATAATTTCTAGAGTTTCTATTGTAATTTAAATGTTACAAAGGATTTTTCCCCCATGAGACTAAACTGGCAACTGTTACATTGGGACTTTGTTTTGCCATCCTCTGGATCAACACAATTAGAATTTAGGAAATTTGATGTACCAGTTTCAACCTTACTATCGATAACTACTTCAGTTGCTCAGCTTTGTGGAAATAGTGAAATCTGCATATGTATATTGAAAGTCTCCAGGGATCATTTAAAAAATATGGATGGAAAATGGATTTGCAGATGTACTCTAATATTCTGTATCCTGACTACCATTATTCAGGGGAGGGCTGGCAAATTTTAGCCAGGGGAGCAAGACTCAATTTAGAAGCCTATTAGGAACATTTTAAAGGGCAAAAATGCAGATGGCCCAGTGACCCAGCCCAAATTAGCCCACTATGGGACTGGCCCAGAGGGAAGATGCCCCCCTGCCCCTGAGCATAGCCTGCCCCTGCCGTTATTTTAAATGTAACATTTTTTATATTTTGAGTTGCTACAGTATTTACATTTTTATATGAACATATGGATGTGTGTTCTCTATAATGTATGCATAGGCAGAACAAAAGGCGTTCTACTGAAAGCATTGATTTTGGTATAATTCCTGCCACATCAATGGTTATGTAAAAATGTGACAGTTTTGTATGTCTGATGCAGCGCTGGAATGTGAGTTGACAGGGAGAGTAGTATTTAGTTTATCTCCTAGTCCTTTGCCATTAGGGGACTCAGTGGTATAATTTGATGGTGATTATCAACCCGAAGGGTGTTTATTTTACACATTATTTACCTATTCCTCTGGCACACATATATGTTTGAAACTGATTGTGCCCAATACCTACTCTCGTGTAGTATCGCGGTTGGACAAATTCCATTGTCCATTTTATCAGTTACATTTGTTTTCTATAGATTTCTTCCACATACAGTTTTTAATATTTCGCTAGTAGACATTTTTAGAATTATTATTCAATAAAGTTGTATTTAACAGATATTTTTCCAGATCAGCTATCTCTCCTATTTTCTATTCCATTTGAGTGCCCCATATAATCATTTCTTGTCCTTTCTGTTGGATTTTTTTGTATCAGATAATTGTCAATGATTGGGAGTACCCTTCCAACAGATATACAATATTTTCATTTAAATTACAGTAAGATATATATCTGATGAGAAGTATTATGGAATGCCCGGTGTGGTGTCTTTCTCTGGTTTTGTAATTCTATCAGTTTTGTATGTCTAGAAGCTCAAAAGGAATGCATCCAAATATGTGCAAGTTCGCTAATTTCAAGTTGTTATTTATAGCTGATTCCACAAAATGAAACCTTATTTCATTTGTACACATAAACAAGTGCAGTAATGCAACTTTCCTGCACTCTTTATGGAACACTCCAATCCACCCTTATTATACCAGATCCACCTATCATACTGTGCCAACGTCTGTTGCAACTTGCGCACGCCAATAAATTTTGCAGTGTAAAAATAGGGCCATGTCTTCACAGCAGTAATAAATCAGTTTTTGCTTTGTATATACCATTTTGGCAGTTCACAAAAAAGCCACTGTCTAATGTAAAAAAAATGTACATGAAAAGTAACATTACTCTAACCCTCAACCATTTTAGAGTAAGAAACACAGATTAATGTATTAATGATATAAAATTTAAAAATATAACATTGCATAATGCATAGTAAACCTACAATGTAGTTATGAGGCAGACAAATAGACAATTAACTTTAGCAGTTGATCTAAATTTAAATTTGCAAACATGTAGCAAAATAAGGAAACAATGAACATCATATCCTAAATAGTTTCAAATAGGAAACACATTCCATAAAAAAGTATTTAAAAATTAAAATACCTTTTTAAAGACAAATAACAAAACACTGTGGTGAAACTGCAACTGCGATCTATAGGAAGATTACATTTTGCCCATCACTGTATTTTAAATATTTACATTTTTATTTGTGATGGATAATTATGGTACTTCAACTGTTACAGAACTGCATTTCCTACAGTGCAAACCATGGCTCAACCGCTATTGGGGAACAACAAATCCCAGCATACCAGCTTCTGAAAGTTGCATAAAGATGCTGAAGAAGACACTCTATAAAGAAGAAATACATACAACATACAAAAGGGCAGAATTCCAGTGTACTTTTTATTAAACTGCTCATCTTTACTTAAGGAGTCCTATTTAAACCCACAAGTTCTGAACTTAATTTAAATTGATAACATGTTATGATTACATTTTAGTAATAAAAGTGCTATAAATGAAATAGTAGCTTACTTAAACGGTGGGCATATACATGTTTTAGACTTAGTAGATACCCTAGTACCCAGCAACATCATAATTTAGCCATGCCAAAAACCCTGTAAATTTCAGGACAACACAAATGCATAATTTAAATAACGTAATAACAATGAAACACAAAGTCCGATACCTCTTTGACTTGGTTGAGCTCTTTCTGCAGTTCTATGATTTTATAAGTACCCAATCCAACTCCTGCCAGTGCCAGGAGAACCAGAAGAAAAATTATCAGAAGGTAAACACAAGTTCCATCTTTGCGCTGTTTTCTCTTGAAATTTGGAAATGGTGGTAGAGGTGGATGCATGGCTGAATGAGTCAGAATTGTAGGCCTTTCATGCTGGTTAACCCAAAATACTGGATGCTGGTTATAGCCCATGTCATGCGGCATGTTGGGCACTCACGATGTAAAGGTGGCCTATGTAATACTTGTGGCTATTTAACCTTCATGTATTATGTGCTTAGCTGGAGGAAGTAGAACTGTGGTTTTTTTCTCATTTCAACACATATATAGTATTAATATATCTACTCCCCCCTCCCTTCTTTCTCACACCTCCTCTTTGTTCCACCTCCTCACCACTTGTTTCCTTTGATACAAGTTAAAGAGCTACATCATTGCATATTGGTTTTTGCTGCTTGTATTAGTAACTCATCGTTGGGAGTTCATGCAACATCTGAAATTTTAGAAAATATAGGTTTTATGATTTTGTTAGAAGAATTTTGAAAACAGGTAAATATTTAAGACTTAACTTTTTTTATACATTTAAGTCAGTACGCAGTATGGGTCTGATTTAGAGTTGAACATAAAGATACCACATTTGCGTGGAATCTTAAGTTCCATGCAGGGTCGATGCTAGCATGCTTGCCCCCCCCCCCCCTTGCAAAAAATAAATTGGCGCCCTCCTCTTTTATAAATTATTTGGTCATTCAATCATCATCATCAGCAGCAGCTATTTATATAGCACCACTAATTCTGCAACACTGTACAAAGAACTCATTCACATCAGTCCCTGCCCCATTGGAGCTTACAGTCTAAATTCCCTAACATACACACACAGACACACTAGGGACAATTTGAGAACAGCCAATTAACCTACTAGTATGTTTTTTGGAATGTGGGAGGAAACCGGAGCACCCGGAAGAAACCCACTCAAACATGGGGAGAACATACAAACTCCACACAGATAAGGCCATGGTCGGGAATCAATAATGCTTTTTTTTTTTTAACACAAATCATATAATAAACTTTAACAAAGAGAGTAATACAAATAAATACATTGAACAGCAAACATTTATTGCTATAGAAATAATATAATTGAATAATATATTTTCTTTGTAATAACATTTAAAAATTTGGGGCAAATAAGTTTGGTGACAAGTGTAGAAAATAAAAAAATGTGAACAATACTAACATGCAATGAGTAAATAACTCTTTTAAGGTCTCTACACAGCGGTGAGTTAAATCTTCCACTCTAACACATCAGTCATAAATGTAAATGTAAAATAAATGTGTTTTAAATGTATTTTTAAAATGTATTTTTTAATGTCTAAAGTAAATAATGTATTGGCCTGTAGTTACCACATACCATGGGGTCTTTTCTTCAGTGGGTATCACTGACACAGTGGCTTCTAAAAAGGCTTTGTGATAGTTCTCGCAATTGATGAAAAAATTAAAGAATCCAAATAAATAAAGTACAAGCTAAATCATCATTTTTAGTATAGGTTGTAGAGGCCATTAGGCCCAGGTGCTTTGTGTGACAGTAAACCTTTTTTTGTTAATCAAATATTTTTATTTAATTTTTTCAAACAATATAATTAAAACATAACTTAGCACACAATTCCAGTTCTTTCACGTATATAGGCCGCAAAAAAATGCATATATGATGTTAGGCATATAATCAACGCACAATTCAAGTGAATGTCCAATGTAACATTTGGTCCAAAAAGATATAGCTTTGCCTCTCATTCTTAACGAATATTGTGATCCCTGAACCTAATATCCATTCATTTAGCAGTTGCATAGACATAACGGAGTAGGTTTATAAAGGTAAAGGGAGGGAGAAAGAGACACTCAAGGTGGGTCAAAGTCTGCAGCCAATGATCCTAAGGCATATTTCGACTTCACCCAGTGAGACCAAATTTTATAGTTCGCAGGCATAGTGTTTCTGGATTGGTAAGTAAACCATTCATGTCCTATAGTCTCATTCACAAAAAACCACTCAGGCAGCAAAATTGGGTCCATCACTGGCCATCCACTTTCGTACTATAATGACCTTAGCCAAAGTAAGGAGATTAATGACATATCTGGTTGGGCTCCTATCAAGCAGCAAATATAATCCAAGACCGAACACACAAGTCTTAAGAAACAATAAAGAAATCTTGATGCCCGTATTATGTATCCCCTCCACCACCGTCGACCAGAAGTCCCCAACCACAGGACATCCCCAGAGAAGGTGCCAAAAGTTAGAAGAGATTCCTCCACATTTTGGACACTCGGAATCAGCTCTGACACCCATCTGGTACAGCCAGTGCGGAGAGTAATAGACTCTGTGTAGTGTGTATAGCTGCATTTGCCTAAATCTGGTACAAGAGCTAACCTCTCTGGTAATGTCAAGCATGGCACTCCAGTCATCTTTATTTAGTGGGCCTAAGTCAACCTCCATGACAGTAAACATTGACTTGCTTTCCCTAGTTTCTCTGCTTCTGTTGGGTCCTCTTGGCTTAACTTTTCTTCATGTCCATTATATATTCCTACAAAATTCACTGCAAAGCACGGGTTGGGCCATTCCCAGTATCTATGAGCTTATTAAGCTTGTAGGCCAAAAACTCTACCACCCCCTAATTGTTGCCAAAGTGTTTGAAAGCTTTAGAATGAGCAACTTTCCCATGTGAGTGACGGTGGCACTTCATTTGGTCTATCAAGCACGATGGCTTAGTGGCTCACATTTACATGACAGCCTTGGGGTCATGAGTTCGATTCCCAACCATGGCTTTTTCTGTGGGGAGTTTGTATGTTCTCCCTGTGTTTGCGAAGGTGTGCTCTGGTTTAGTTAGGGTAAGTTAAATAATTGGTGGGGCTATTTAATTTAATATTGGGGCCCATTAATTCAAGGTGAGGTGACGGGACCTTTAATTTAATGCTGAGGTGGTTTGGGGCTATTAATTGAATATGGGACTGATTTTGGGGAGGACTGCTATTTATTAATTGTGGTTGTTAATATAAGAATTATTTAATGCCCGTGATAGTTGTGGGAAATGGTTATATTAAACGTAAATGTTATTTAATTTATTGCTGGGACTGTTTAGAAGGAGGGATAAAGGTTTATTTATTAAATGGAAATACTATTAATTTAATGTTGGGACTGGTAGGATGGAAATAGGTCTATTTATTAAATGTGTTTTCTATTAATTTAAAGTCAGGGCTGGTTAAAGGGAAATAGATCTATTTAGCAAATGTGAATATCATTATTGTAATGTTGGATGTGGAGGGAGGCCTAATTTAAAAACCTGTGTGCTACTAATTTAACACAGGGGCTGTTTGGAGTTATCTAACTCTCATGTACCCATCTTTTTTTCCAAAATAGAGCATCCAACACTCCAGGATCCAGACAAGCAGCAACTGATCTAAACACACTAGCAGTCACAAGTAGTGAAAGTGACAAGAACAGAGTGGAGAGAGCAGGACAGTCTGCCAACTGTCCTGAATCTGGAGGGACACACTTAGTCACAAAAAAACAAACAAAAAAAAACCCAACAAGCATTATCACTCATTTGACAGCATCTTAATTTTCTTCTGTCTGTCTGCCTGCTGCCTTTGAGTTGGAGGAATAGTTGTAAGAACGGGAGCTAAGCATTGGATGTGCTAGAAGTGGTGGGAGGAGCAGACTGATGTTTGTGTTGACATTCATCCATCTTTGAGAAGAAGGAAGGTCAATTGCTTCCAAATTGGTGCTGTGGTTCCTAGATAGAGTATCAACCATTGTGATATGGCTGCAGTACCTGAAAGCCACACAACAATCATTTAAAAACATGTACAATGGCATAACATGGTGCCTGATGTGGTAGAGGCACCTTTAACCACCCACCTTAGTTGGGTAGACATTATTTATAAGCATGAAAGTGACCAGAACCTCACAGCAGACACAGATAATTAATGTGAATGTGGTGTAAATGCAAGTTTAAAGAACAATGAATCTGTGCATTTATTGTACAATCTATTGTACAATCTACAGAGGTGTGATGCAACTGCAGGGTGCCTTTAACCCACTAGGACTGCATTTTGATGCAGACAATTGTTACTGGGATTTACAGAAGTTTCTACAAAAAGGATAACAGAATTGATCTCCGTACTTCCCCTGAGCAAGCTGTGGATGCATTGAAAGGTGCAGATCAGACTGTGTGGGCAGCACGGTGGCTAAGTGGTTAGCACTTCTGCCTTACAGCACTGGGGTCATGAGTTCAATTCCCAACCATGGCCTCATCTGTGAGGAGTTTGTATGTTCTCCCCGTGTTTGCGTGGGTTTCCATACAGATAGGCCATGGTCAGGAATCAAACTCATAACCCCAGTGCTGTGAGGCAAATGTGCTAGCCACTAAGCCACCATGCTGCCCATATGAATGATAAGTTTAGCAAATAGCCTTATTAAGTATTTCCTTTAATGACAAGCTAATTTATTGTTTAATTCTACAACAGCTAGACAGTCAGTGAATGTCATTATCATTGTGTCTTTTTTTCTGTTATGTTTGTTGGGCACTTCAAAGTGAATAGTTTAACTTAGCTTTCTACATTATCTTCTTAGATTGTGCACTCTCTGGTATAGTCATAGGTTGGCAGAGTACCTAAGATTATATTATTTTTTTTATATAGAAGGATATAGTTGAAGCTGTTACCGTATAATCACTTTTTGTGCCTACCGTGTTTAGAATGCTGCATATCTTCAATGCTGAAGGTCAGAAGTTGCAGGAAAACATGTGCTATGTCATATATAGTGACTTCATACCTCCTGTAACACACATTTGATCGTTTATCCAGGACCCCATCATCATCAACATTTTTTTATATAGCGGCAGCAAATTCCGTAGCGCTTTACAATTGGGACCCCACTCCTCAGGGTTCAACACATTGGCTAGCAGTAATGTGGGAGATACAACTTGTACGTGAAGGGGGTTGAGGCCTAACGTTACCTAAAGAACAGGAAACCCCCAAAGTGGATAGATGTTTAAAAAAATAGAAATGGCATGTGCTATATCATAAAAGATGACCAAAGTAGAATAATGGAAAAGAACAGCAAGAGAAAATACATACAATTTTCTATAGTGTCATGCAATGGGAAGACCCTTTAGTGGTTTTTAGAGACCAGTTTCAGACAATTACCAGAAATCAGAACTTCTCGAGTTTTTACATTTTGCTTGACCTACTTTAATTTCAGAAGACAGCACCACATAAGCTTTCCTGAGAGGGGGAAATTCTTACTCATCATATGCTTGTCATTCATCCAGTACTTCATTATTGTCATTATCATCCAATACCACATTATTGTCATTTCAGGTAGTTCATAGAAAGAGTTTCCATTTATATTGATGAGGTCAATTCGTAAACCATTTACCTGACTATATGAACAGAGATATGCTTAGAAAAAGATGTTAACATAGTTAGCAACGTTAAAAAAAATACACATGTAAAGTTCAACCTTTTCTAAATTCTAGCTGTGTTGATACAGAAGACAAAGCAAAAAAAGCAGCAATTGTAACTTACACTCACATTTGTAAAATAAAATCATCCTTTGTCTCATAATTGGCAGTCAATTGATTTTCCTGGATTACTCAGCCAAACAATGCAAAGTTGAAATTATAGCTATAAGAAAGGCAGCCATCTACTCTCACCTCTCTTAACATAGAAACACAGAACATAGAATCCGATGGCAGAAGATAGTTTTCAGGTCCATCTAGAAGCCCTTTTATACACGTTTGTTTTAGGGGGCTGAGGTGTGGTTTTTAGAGGGTTTGTTTGGTGTTAAGTTTTTTTTAAAATGTTCATGTATTTTACTGGTTTTCCCACTGCTTGCTTACCTTCATATAATCAGCAACTATAACTCCAAGGTCCCTTTGCGCTGTTGTTGTTGTTGACATTAGATCAGCATTCCTCCCATATTCTGCTTGCGGATGTTACTGCCAAACATACATTTTACATTTATTGAATTTAAAATTTGTTCTTTGAATAATATGCAAAAAGGCATACATTCCCCTTTAGACCACAAGTAATATCACTAATGAATACATAAAACAAAACAAGATCCGTGAGTGATGCTTGAGGTACTTCATCTGTTAACAGCCTTTCATCTGAGTTTATACCATTGACTACAACAGTCTGTATCCTGGTCTTTTGCCAAACCTATATCTATTATCTTTGAGTTAATCCAAGGATTTTCAGTTTCTAAATTAATCTCTTGTGGCATGCTGTAAATTTAAGGGTTCAGGTAACACCTCTTATATAATAGATATAATTGTGTCTACAGCAGTAGAGTAGTACTAGGCTATATATGTCTCTTCCAATGTAGGTGACCTCTCTGAATTTTCATTATAAAATACAAAGCAAAATTAGTTATTTTTACAATTTCTTTGTCTCGTTCAATATATTCACCCCCTTCAGTTTTTAACCGTGCAACTCCCCCCTTTGTTTTTTTTTTTGCTTTCACTAATGTATCTAATAAACATTTTATCAAATTTTGTGCTGCAATTTTTTTCTGTTTGTATTTTAATATGTTTTATTGTGTGTTTATTAATCCATATCTATTTATAAGGATTTATTAATCCTTAGGAGATTTTGGTGGCATCATTTTATTATCGTCGCTTAAGATAAAAATATGATAAGATAAAAAAATAACATTGTAACTATTTACCAAATCAATCTACCAGGTTAGCACCCACGAAAAGTTATTGTCCCGGTTAAGACTTATCTCCCGAGAGATAACTTTTGGCTTTCAAGGCAAGTTTTGCTTTAAAAGCCATTGCCGTTTTAAATTTCCCCTGCAAAGTCGCCATAAATCTATGACTTGCAGAATCCGCTGGTTGATACATTTACCCCCTGATGTTTTGTGTTACTTGACTCCGTTCTTTTAGAAGTGAAGCCATGCTATTCATGTATGAACAATGAACAACTGGTCCCGTGGAAGCATTTGCAGCTCAGTCTCTGCCGTAATCATTGTAAGGTAATTTCACTGCCATTGACGGGAATTAGAATATATGTATTCATGTAGATTCAAATATTTGTATTTTAAGTGGCTGGATTGACCAGCACAAAGCATATGTTCGTTTAGTGGAGAATTAAGCAAATACCATTAAACTTCTAGAGGTAGATTTACTTCAGAGTGATTTTCTTAAAATGCTGCTTTATGGCGGTTTTCTGGTGTTTACAAAACTGCCAGATTGTCTAAAGACCACCAGTAAAATGGCTGAAAACCAAGTTTACCAAAGCACCATTTCACAAATCGCCATTCTGACTTTTAATATGATCAAAACATAAACAATCAATATAGACAGCAGATAGATAGATAGATATTATTATTATTATTATTATCATTTATTTGTTAGGCGCCACAAGGTTTCCGCAGCGCCGCACATAGTACAAACAGTAGACTATACAGGGTATAACAGTACAGAACAATAAACAAAAAGAACCAATACTTCAGAAACTCCAGGCAGGCAGATGCAATAGACACGGAGCAGAAGAACGGGTAAGGAGACAGGAGGGAAGAGGGCCCTGCTCATTCGAGCTTACATCCTAAGGGAGGGTTGACAGACCAGGCACAAGAGGAGCCGGTAGAGGCAATGGGAGAGAGGAGAGAATGAGCAGAGGAGATAGGGGTTAAGTGGATGGGTGGTAGGCTTTGAGAAAGAGGTGAGTTTTGAGGGAACGTTTGAAGGAGCACAGAGTGGGAGAGAGGCGGATGGAGCGAGGGAGTTCATTCCAGTGAAGGGGGGCTGCATGGGAAAAGTCCTGGATTCTGGAATGGGAAGAGGTGATCAGAGTGGAGGAGAGGCGACGGTCATTGGCCGAGCGCAGGGAGCGGGCGGGAGTGTGAATGGAGAGGAGGTTGGAGATATAAGAGGCAGTAGAGTGGGAGAGAGCCTTGTAAGTGGTGGTGAGGAGTTTGAAAAGAATTCTGTAGGGGAAAGGGAACCAGTGAAGGGCAAGGCAGAGAGGGGAGGCAGAGGAGGAGCGGCGTGAGAGGTAGATGAGTCTTGCGGCCGCGTTGAGTATAGAGTGGAGGGGGGAGAGACGAGAGTGGGGGAGGCCGGTGAGGAGGAGGTTGCAGTAATCCAGGCAGGAGATGATGAGTGCGTGTATGATGGTTTTGGCGGCCTCCTGAGAGAGAAAGGGACGGATGCGGGCGATGTTGCGTAGTTGGAAGCGACAGGCTTGGGCAAGGGAATGAATGTGGGGGGCAAAAGAGAGAGAGGAGTCAAGGGTGACACCCAAGCAGCGGAGTTGGGTGACAGAGGAGATGGTAGTGTTGTTAACGACAATGGAGAGGTCATGGTGGGATGGGTGGTTGGGAGGAGGAAAGACAATGAGTTCAGTTTTGGAAATGTTGATTTTGAAAAAGTGCTCCGACATCCAGGAGGAGATGGCGGAGAGGCAGTCAGATACCTGAGCGAGGAGGGTGGGGGAAAGATCAGGTGAAAAGATGTAGAATGTTGTCAGCATAAAGGTGATACCGAAGGCCAAAGGAGGAGATGAGAGCACCAAGGGAGGAAGTATAGAGGGAAAAGAGTAGAGGGCCAAGATAGATAGACACACACAGAGATCTGCCTAATTTTGTATTGGTTCAGACCCATTGAGGCATAGACTCCACAAGAACTCTGAAGGTGTCCTGTGGTATCTGGCACCAAGTCGTTAGCAGCAGTTCCCTGATGTCTTGTAAGTTGTAAGGTAGGGCCTCCAAGGCTCTGACTTGTTTTTCCAGCACATCCCACATATGCTCGATCGGAATGAGATCTGTGGGATTTGGAGGCCAAGTCAACAACATGAACTCTCTGTCATATTTCAAAACTGTTCCTGAACAATTTTTGCAGTGTGAAAGGGCACATTATTCTGCTGAAAGCGGCCACTGCCATCAGGGAATACTGTTGCCACGAAGGGGTGTACTTGGTCTGCAACAACGTTTAGGTAAGTGGCATGAGTCAAAGTAACATCCACATGAATGCCTGGACACCAGTCTTCTTAGATTATTATCCCAGAGCATCACACTGCATCCGTCGGCTTGCCTTCTTCTCATAATGCATCCTGCTGCTATCTCTACCCCATGTTAACAAGACACACACACCCGGCCATCCACATGATGTAAAAGAAAACGTAAGTGATCAGACCAGGCGATCTTCTTTTATTGCTCCATGGTCCAGTTTTGGCACTTACGTACCATTGTAGGCGCTCTAGGTGGTGGTCAGGGGTTAGCATGGGCACTGTGATATGCAGCCCCATACACAGCAAGCTGCGATGCACTGTGTGTTCTGACACCTCTCTATCATAGCCAGCATTAATTTTTTTTTCAGCAATGTGTTCAGCAAAGTTTAGGAGGAAAAGTACAAATGAATTTAACCCTGCTTTGACTTTAACTATGAACTCTTCATGCTGTGCAGAGAGCATGAAACACTTGCAAGTGTCCATGACACCCAACGTACACACAGTATTGAGACAGGAAACAGCCAGGACTTGTTAAAACAACTTCACAGAGCATATCATTGTGTAAATCAATCAGAAGCTTTGTGCCTCATACACCAACAACACCAACAAATGTTCATTGCTGCATTCTCAGTGGTAACGACAAGAGTTTTGGAGAGACTAAATAGAAAGGCCTCACTTGCAACATGTATTCACAGCCCCTGTAGTGTGTCCAAGGAGGCTGTGGTCAGCATCTAATCATTTGGTAGGAAAGAGCCCACTCAGGGAACAGGAGCCCAACTCAGTGAAAATTGGGCATCAGGGTCAGAGACAGAGAGGCTCTAGAGCTCATCCAGCACATAGACATCAGAAGGAGACAGGAGGGAGCAGACACATCTCTGCGTAGTACCGCTATATTCTCCGGGGGGGCTGGAATACATGCATGTACCTGGTATGTAGTTGGTTAACGCTACAGCGGGGCTGATATACAGGCATGTTGCTGGTTAACACTATAAGTAGTTGATCAAGTGCTTTTTCGCTGCTTGTTAAATTGACACATTTCATTGCCCGTATAGACCAATATGGGGCAAAGGTAATCATCATCATCCACATAATAATTTATTTATGTAGCGCCAGCAAATTCCGTAGCGCTTTACAATTGGGGACAAACATAGTAATAGGCGATAGTGGGTAATACAGACAGACAGAGAGGTAAGAGGACCTTACTCGCAAGCTTACAATCTATGGGTCAATGGGAGTCGGACACATGAGGTTTAGTCTTCATACTGTTTTTTGGTCCATAAAGATTACAAAGGTAAAAAATGGTTAGTATCCTATATGAACCAGGCACACAGCAATGTTGGTCAGGGGTCAGAGTGTTTTTTGTCTTGTGTGTATTGTGGAAAGGGTGGTATTAGGGTAACCTAGAGAGGTTAAGCGGGTGGTTGAGGAATATTATAAGCTTGCCTGAACATGTGGATTCAGCGAACAAGTGGTATGCGCTGGAGAAATTACTGATTTCTTCAGAATTAATGCTTTGATAAATAGAATGAAGCCGTAAAAGAGCAGTTTTCACCAGAGTTTCGGCTTTTCATTTATTAATAAATATAACTTAACTCTCTTTAAGACATGATTTATATGGTTTTGTATGTTCCCTTGTTTGGGTCTGTCTATATTTATTTTCGTGTTATTTTTCTTAGGAGTTTTCTAAGTGTAAGTGTGCATTCTCTAATTCTATTACAGTATTAGTACCTCTTAATCTTAGATTTGCTAGTATTATTGATCGATAGGTCCATTCATAAACACTTCTTGTGCTCGGTTCTATTATTGCACTCTTAGTAGGTACAATATGCTGAGATATTATTTTCGGCCCAATTAGAATCACTTCTAATAAATACTTGTTAGAGTTATACAGAGATTGTAACTGGATTCCACGATTCCCTCTATATGCTAAATGATGGGGATGAATTGCTGACTGCCTATAGTGTTCTAGTATTTGGGGTTGGGCAGGATACTAAGTCCTAGTTAAATTAGAATTAACTGAGTCAATTCTGGTTGTTGAACCAAAATGTTAGGTTTAAACACTGACGCGTGTTTCGCTTTAGTTTGCTTTGTCCAGGCCTCAATAGCTGAGATATGTAAATTATTCTTGCATGCACTATGAATGGTGCAACCCGGGTTTTTCAACCCGGGTTGCACAGAAAACAAGCTGATTGGCTGTCTGCCTGTCTCTGGAGGATGATGTCATCGGTGGGAGCCCGTGGAATCTTTATGCGTCAAAAAAACAGTCACCTTTCAATGACATCACCATTTTTCAGCCAATGAAAACTGCTCTGGTGATGACTCCCACAAATTGCCAGGGCACAGACTTGTGCAGTATGAATGGGGTCAACCCGGGAAATTCCCGGGTCCGAGGTGCAGTATGAATGGTATTTCTGAGCTGGGACGCTCCGAGCCCCGGCAAAAACCCAGCTTGAAAAACCCGGGATATTGCCGGGGCGGCAGTATGAAAGCGGTATTAATGGCTTTTTTAAAAAATAATCTTCACACTTAGTTGCACTTCAGTTTCAGTTGCTTCCTAAAAGAACTCTTGGCTCTGACAGCCTGAGCAGTAAAGAACACCTTTCTATGCTGATGGTGATTCTTCCAGTCACATTGTGTCCTTTTGTAACTGTCCTAGTTATGAACAGCCCATTAGACCAATCTTTCTTCCTTGAATATATTTCTGCTGTACATACCTATTGGGTCACCTCTAAGGCACATTTTTCTGCCTTAAACTAGTTAACTAACTTTGTCTAATGTTTCTTTATAATGTAAGCCTTTCAAATTCTTTAAAGGGTCATTCCAATCAAAATTGAAACTTAAAACAAATGATACTATAATGTAAGTAAATACCAGTTGTATATATATAAAATTAAGCTTATGGTGGGAACTATGTGATGTCAGATCTAGCAGACAGTCAATAAAACAAATAGTGAACACAGCACGTACAGTATATTCTTGCTCACAGACAGCTGATAACTGATTGTTTTGTGTACTAATATTTATATCCAAGATGAGTGACAACAGCTATTTATGATGGGAGTCAATGTCATAATCAGCCTAGTCGCAACTATGAAATGTAATTGTGTAAATGTGTAGAGGGAAAATTACACATCAGCTTCTAATATTTTATTGGACAGTAGAACTTTTTCTGTCAGAAATTTATAATTCAAACTTGTGTACCCAGTAACGACTGTTGAGAAGCCAAATACGTTTACTATGGACAGAATTTTGTTCTAATATGTGGATGTTCTTCAAGGAGAAAATGTTTTCAGATAGTAAAAATAAGCAATCTTGCATTGATACAATTTGACTATAATTGCTATAATTACTATAATTTGACCAGTTGTTGGGAGCCCAAATGGATGCATGACTGAAATGGAATTGACCACTTGATATATGTATCATCATCATCATCATTTATTTATATAGCGCCACTAATTCTGCAGCGCTGTACAGAGAACTCACTCACATCAGTCCCTGCCCCATTGGAGCTTACAGTCTAAATTCCCTAATATAGACACACACTCACACACACAGACAGACAGAGAGGGGGACAGACAGACAGAGAGGGAGAGACAAGGGTTAATTTTGATAGCAGCCAATTAGCCTACCAGTATGTTTTTGGAGTGTGGGAGGAAACCGGAGCACCGGAGGAAACCCATGCAAACAAAGGGAGAACATACAAGCTCCACACAAATAAGGCAATGGGCGGGAATTGAACTCATGACCCCAGCGATGTGAGGCAGAAGTGCTAACCACTAGGCCACTGTGCTAGTCACTGTTCCTAGCCATAACCATTTACATATAACATTTATGTGAACAAACAATGGAGAAGTTACAGTGGCACATGTGACTCTTCCAACTGTGCATACGGCACAGGCTTTGGGGGGCCTGGGATCTTAAGACAGGCCCTATGTTCTAATACACATAAAGAACGTGTAGCCCTTACATGAACATTGACCTCCTCATAACTCTTGCATTGCCTCCCCCCCTCGTATCTCTAATTTCCAGCTTCAGCACTCTATCATTGCCCTCCTTGTATCTCTCACATTGCCCCCACCATGACCATGTCATTGTTGACCCCTTCATGTCTCTCTCATTGTTTCCCTCTCTCTCTCTTTCTCATTGCTGCTCTCCATATCTCTCTCACTGCTGCCCTCTCCATGTCTTTCATTGCTGCCTCCTCTGTGTCTTATGCATTGCAGGCCTTTCCATGCCTCTGTCATTACTACACCCTCCATGACTCTCTCACTGCTTCCCACTCCATACTTCCACCCACAATTCTTGATGTGAGTAGATAAGAGATAGACCATTCACCAACCCTGTGCTGAGCTCTCCTATCTGTTCTTGCAGCTTTTACTACCTGGTATTGCAGCAGGTATCTTCAGGTCAGTTGCCACTTGGCCAAATTCTGGAATGTTGGCGCCCTTTTTGGAAAACAGATAGTTATTAGTCACCTCCTGCAAAGCAGAGTAATGCCTAAACCCTAGGCCACTTTTAACATTTAATAATTAGGCCTCCTTCTACCCAACCAGCCCAATATTTAAATTGTAGATTTTACGTTTAACAAATAAGCTTCCTTCACCCAACCAGCCCCAACATTAAAAGCATTCCCTTTTAATGTCTGCATATATCCCTCCCACCAATCCCATATTTTTTATAGATTTGGCACCAGGATTTCTAAGATCCCTTCCCCTCCCTCTCTCATTCCCCCTCTAAGACCTCCGCAGGCTCCTCTCTTCTTTTCTTTTTTTATCATATTTAGGGAAAGAAGCACCATTTTTTTTGCCACCTCACTTAATTAATTTAAATAATCAGTAAGGATATGTCTAAACTCCTAAGACCCTCAGTTTACCTGGTACCAATATGCAAGCAGTCTTCTTTGAACAATATCTTAACAGACAATAAGCTCTCTGTACTATTCCAACATCAATGGTTGTCGGGATTATGGATAGAGCCTGGAATAGAAGTAGTGACAGACTTAGGTGTTCCACTACTTCTCTGCACATTTGATTTGGTTATCTGGATATACCTTCACTCAAGTGTTGCATCTTACTCATAAATCTGTGAGGACTGAACTGATCCTGTGCTGAGATTGGTCACTGAGGGCTTATTAGGCTGTTAGCGTGATTGTACGGGAACTGTTATAGAATTTGCTAACCTAGATATCTTTGCTCCATCAAGTATTCCTGTCTGCTCGTTATTGACCCTGCTCGTGTTTGACAATTCGTTTTTTGTCTGGTGCCTGTCCAAGCTCCTTTCCTAATGGACAAAAAACTCTCTGTACTACTCATACATCAACAGTTAGTAAATCATTGGTACCATCATGTGCAACAACATCTATATGTCCACCTTCACTTATTGACTGAACAGTCTTTACTCTGCATGTCCTATCTGTCCAAGCAGTAGTTCCTGGAAAGGCACCGTGGGTGTCCACCAGTGGAACCACAAATCTGCTAGAACCACATCTTAGATATGACTTTAATGCTCAATGAGTACAGAAAATATGATTATATGGAAGGACAGCTGCTAGAATAGCTGCTGTGATTTGTCTACAATCCTTGCTCTAATGTTGGTTGAGTACAGTAAGGGCATATTCACGCAATTACAAACAGATGAAGACCGGAACACAAAGCATATATACCTGTCCAATCCATATTATTTGCAGTTGGTCATGTGCAGGTGTAAGTAGAGGAGGAGGATGATGAGTGTAGCCAACATTAGTGAACCGCTTTTGATTGGCTGCTTGCGAATGAACCTCTGACACTGATACATACTTCTTTGCATGTGCATATATTATGCTTTTGTGTGCATGTTTAAGCAAATTTAATTTTTTTCATTTCAGATGGAGAGTTGTTTTTACTGTATTAAAGAGATTTTTGAAGTTTAATTGATGCCTTTTATAGATGCAAATACGTGTTTGACAAGCAAAACAAATGGTTATCAACATGTGAGTAATGTATGTGATGTTTGCCTGGCTTTCATATGCTACTGATGCAGCAGACCTGCACACATGTTGCGATATTTGCAACTTTACATATGCCTGCAATTGCAGGATTTTTTAGTGAAAGCAATTTGCGCCTGTGATTTGGGGCACAATCGCGGCCAACACTGTATCAAGTCTTTTATCTTCACAAAGACACTTCTAGTTTCATTTCTATTTCTGCTTGTTTTTCTTTGCCCACTGCTTATTGATATTTGTTTTTGTAATCTTTTTAGATTTATATTTAACACTTGATCACTATATTTCTGAATAGCTGGGAGCTTTATTTTATTTTAATGTGGTTAAAGTGTTTACCTCTCTAACATATTATAATACTACTTGAATGGTTGATAAATAGTGGTGTACATGTTAATTTGCAAGCTAAAATATTTATGTACAGATTTTGCAAACAGAAACCACTAAATCACAATAAATTTCTAGACCCCTGAACACCAAAAAATTGTTTGTGGCATCTGTGTATGAAGTGCAAAGAAGGTCACAGCACTGCAGATCGAATGTGCCTGAAAACCAGTTGTTGCTTGCAGTGGTCTTAGCAGACACTTAAAGGTTATATGAAAAAAGCAGTTCTAGTTCTCGGAATTAACCACTGTTTCCTACGAAATTACAATAAATGAGAATCTACAAACAGATCATTCGCATTATTATAAGATCAGTTTGCAGAGCTGAGCCAATACACCACTGGTCTGCTTTGAGCCACTAGAATTTAGAACACAATCAGCTTCATCTTAAAGTACTATTAAAAATTTTATGATCTAATACAGAACAAGACCAATTACACATCAGGCACCTCATTAAGTCAGGAGGTCCACTGATAACACTGCCAGTGGGACATGCAGGAGCAAGCTGATTAGTGGCGGGTACATGCAAGCTGAATTTTCACCCTTGGGTACAAATTACCCTTTAACTGCAGAACAAATTATTTAAGTCCAACTAATCATTTATGTGTTGGAAAATTTGAAGTTGGTGGGAACAGGGCCATCTTAACAACATTATGGGCCCCCGGGCAAAGCAGTGCACCGGGGTTCCTAGATATAAATATAGATATAGATATATAGATGTATACAGATACAGATATAGATATAGATATATAGAGATAGAGATAGATAGATGTACTTGCTCAGTGACCCTTGTAGGTTTTTTTTACAGGTTTTTTCTTTTGCAAGATTATTTATTCTCATTAAGAGCCATGCCTATGGGGCCCCCTTGCCCGTGGGGCCCCCGGGCAGCTGCCCATTGTGCCCAATGGAAAAGATGGCCCTGGGTGGGAATATTAGCAAAAGTACAGAGTAGTACTGTGAGTCTCCTGTAGTTTCAAACTCACCTCTATATGAAACAAAATGTATTATAGGTCCAACTTGTTGTGCATGGTGACATACAAAATTGAAGGCACATTTTCATTCAAATGGGAAGAAGATTCTGCTCCATTTTCACCCTACCATAGACTCAGTTATGAAATATCAAACATTTTGGAAATATTTTAATCTTACCTTTTCTGGAAAGTGCCACTTAATTAATTAATTTGGATTCCCACAAATTACTATATCCATTGCAAACACTACTATCACTGGCTTTACTCAACAAACATTTTCAACCTTAATTTAGGAAAATTCGCCCACTATAATTCAGAACAACAGTGTAATCATAATAATAAAGTTATCTACTCCATGTCACCGATCACTAAAGTACAGAACTTTTGTTCCATTTGTTCTATACCTCTAGGTCAGAGGTTCTTAAACTTTTTTGTGCCATATTGGCAGTTTGGTGATGCCTATGAACCCATTCTTCTAGCCTGCGTGCCTAACCGTGTTACTAATATGATATGAAAATATCTGTGATTTCTATTGGAGGCAAAGTCACAGGTACTGCTAATACTATTGTGGTTTGTTGCCTACATGCATAATTGAAGGAATGCTACATTTCAGTTAGAAGTTCGTGAAAATAAAGATGTAATTTTTCTCATTCAAGACTTGGACCCCCTGAAATCTATCCACCGATTCCCAAGAACCACTGATTAAGATCCCTCTCTTTAGGTTGTAAGATCTCATGAGCCCCCTCTGTCTCGTGTCTGTCCTTGTGTAAAATATTCGAGACAGAGGCCAAGTTTAATTTGTTTGCAAGGCCCATTTTCTTATACTTTCAAGCTAGCATTTATGTGATTAATATTGCTATACTTGGTAGTATACAAGGTAAAATGTTTGTGTCTATTTGTGCAAACAGAAAACCACTATATCGCAAAATATTTTAAGTATAAAGCAGGTCACAGCATTACGGATTTGACTGTAGTGGTCTTAGTTGATACATATATTAAGAATATATAAAAATAGCATTTTTAGTTCTTTTTCTGCACCTATTGACCTTATCATCACAAGCAATTAGAATTGAGGGATGGACTAAGCCTGAAGGAGATTAAAAGCTGAGGTTTGTGTACATAACTATTTGGATCACTAAGGGTTAACAAAGCAGGAAGGTGTGGTGATGCCTAGGTAAGTGTCATAAGGGGGCAGGAACAAGGGAACAGGTTTTTAAATGAGCAGGGAGGAGTCATTTAGCTCTCTTGGTTCCAGGAAAGCATCCCTCTCTCCCATTCCCAACTCCTGGATCCAATATTCCCTAACTGGTTGTGGTGTGCCGTCTTCTTGCTGATGTAAACACAGAGAAAAAATACAGCGCTGTAACTGTCAAATAACCAAACACGATGCTAAAGGTATGTAGCAAATGTAAACATGATTTATTAATAAATAAAACATTCATAAAAACAATCAAACAATTATTATTAAAATGAAACAAATGAGTCAGCTGTTGTTTGGAATGAAGTTCTGAATAAAACTGCTCTCTTATCTGTAAAATTATTTTCCTATGAACTTATGCAAATGTCAATAGTTATAATCGTGGACATATAGATGTTATACTGATGTTGGAATGTCCATAGATGATAATGGATAGCAACGAGATAATCAGATGGAAATTATATAATTCCCCCAGTTTCTGATTGTACTCCAAACGAAATTAAAATGCAAAATCCAATGTAGCCCCTTATTGACTCAAAATATGGGCAGTTTTTATAAAGCAAAAAGCAATTGTGTTTCATACATACTGTAATGATGTTCAAATTCATAATGAAAAATGATAGTTACCTGACCCACAGCAGATCCGTCCAACTGAACGTAGCGGCAGGACAGAGATCCTGATATAGTTGGAGAAAGTAATGTCCCACTATAGACACTATACATAGAGTGGTTCTTCCCAAGTCTTGATGGACCATTGTGTGTGCGGGGCCCGGTTCTTTAAGTATGGGTGCTGATAAAGGTCCAGAAGTATGATGAGCCACTTGGTGCACGGGCTCCTGGTAAAATACTTGTGTGCTGGTACAGCCCCAGAGGTATGGGGAGACCACTTGGTGTGCATGCCGTGGTATAGTACGGGTGTGTTGGTTCAGCCCAGGAGGTATGATGTGCCACTTGGTGCACAGGCCGTGGTATGGTACGGGTGTGCTTGTTCAGTCCAGAGGTATTTGGAGCCGCTATGTGCTTGGGCTTACTGTCAGGACTAGGGTCCTGCAGTTAGTTCAGCCTTTAGCATGGCAGGAGAACACTGTACAGGATAAGCAAGGTTGGGAAAGGGCAAATTGATGGTAGTAAGGCGTTTGGAACCCGTTCCCTTTGAAGAGTCGGCTGAGGTTCAGTGCAAGTACAGCCCCTTTGGGTTGGCTTGTGGTGTATTACGATTAGCCCAGAAGTGTTCGGGTTCCGGAATGGCTGGGGATTATTGTCCCAGTGAGGTAAAACTACAAGGGTGTGCTTGGTTCATAGACAAGGCTAAGAAGAAGAGTTAATTGGCAGCAAGTCGGTATGGTGTCTTTTATTACATAAGATAAGTGTTAAGGTTACGACTAAGGGCCTGATTTATTAAGGACAGTAAAGCCAAAAAAAGAAGTAACTTGGCATCTTGGCAAAAACCATGTTGGATTGGAGAGGAGGTAAATTTAAAATATGATGCCAGATTTATAATTGGGATAGAGAATTTGCTAGATCGACTTTGAATTCCAGTGTAAAAATAAAGATATCAAGTATTTGTGTGGTACATGGAAAAAAATCCAGTATTTAACTGTGCAAAATAATAAACTGATTTGCACCCCTTGCATCATCTAGTGGTTTAGTTAGGAGAACATTTACTCTTTTTTTTGCTTTACTGTACTTAATGAATCAGGCCCTAAAGGTCTATGGTTATGTTATCAACCATTAAGCATTTTATGTTAGTAAGCCCATAAGTACAAATATTAAATGGACTGATGTGCGCTCTGGACTTTCAAGATGTAGACTAACTTTTTCAAATCTTGGAACTTCTAACATATTAAAAGCTACTAAATAGCAATTAACGAAATGTTTATGGCTTAGTAGCTACCAATAAATTATATTTAAAATATTTAATAAAGAATAAATTTCCCCAGAGATATGATCCCCTATTTGTCATCTGAAGATATTAAATGCTCCAAATGGCACATACATGACACAGACTCTTTGCACTGTTTATTCTCCTGTTCTGAAATTAATGCATTCTTGGAAAACATTCACAAGTATATAAACAACAAATGAAATATTGCTTTAATTTACCAAATGAGTGGGCCAATTTTAGCATTTTATCCGATGAAGGGAATTTTTTTTTAACTTTTAGTAGTGGCAGTAATAGTAACATTCAGATTACATCGGTGATTAAGAAATACCCTTTCCCTTATTTGTTTAGTCCCTGGTAAAATAAATTTTCTTTTAAAAATGGAATGTCATTTTAATGACCCCACTGCGCCTCCACATGGTGCACTGGCTGCTGATATGAAAGATACGCAGCCACCAGCTTCTTACATGTGAAGCTGCTGTTTGCTGTTCCTCCATGTCAGTATTACATTGGTGCTTGGCTATAATGTCACAGCCAAGCACCACATTACAGACTAAGGAGCTGAGGATCCCACCTGCCAAGGTAAGAGGCAGCATGGCCCCGCAGGGGCAGACCTAGAATTTTTTTATTTTATTTCAATTTTGGGGGTAGGGTGATTTTGCATAGCCACGCCCCTCCTTCACTCTGATTGATTGGCCCTGGTCAGCCCCACCCCTTTCTTCCTGATGATCGCATCTCTCAGCAACAATTTTAAGTTATGAAGATTTCTGCTGGGGGGAGG
Organism: Mixophyes fleayi; assembly: GCF_038048845.1. Lineage (NCBI taxonomy): Eukaryota > Metazoa > Chordata > Amphibia > Anura > Limnodynastidae > Mixophyes > Mixophyes fleayi. The sequence continues at coordinate 44,004,740 of NC_134409.1, forward strand.
CGATCGCCCCCCTCTAGATCCGCCAGTGAGCAAGGGTGGGCCTGCAATGCCTGAATAAGATGTAAATATATGTCTAATATGTGTACATATGAGACCTGTGTACAGGGGAATGGGGGAGGGAGTTAGATTAGTTTGTGAGCTACTCAGCTCACCTCCTCTCAGTCCCTCTGCCCTCTGTCTCCTCTCGCTTCTCTACGCTCCCCTCAGTGACTCTCAACCTGTCATCCGTGCCCACCCTCTTGGGCCATAGTTACCTGCCTATACTCACTTTTCCCCTCCCTCCCTCTCTTTCATGCTGTTCCTGAGCCCCCAGAGTTATAGTGCTTACTGTTACTTGTACTGTGCTGTTTCACCTTGTACTGTGCCATTGTTTGTCCTTGTACGGCGCTACGGATACTTTGTGGCGCCCTATAAATAAAAATTAATAATAATAATAATAATTGTTATCATATATGCACAGACTCGCTAGTTGTATACTGTGAAGATTTTGTATAACATCTGAAATTCCATAAAACAAGTTGTAAAATAGGTGAAGGAAAGTTCACCTATATTTTTGTCAAGTTGCTACTGTGTACAGTATGATGACGGAGGGGGCACAGTGTGATGAAGGGGAACTGTGTGTTGAAGGGGAAACATTGTGATGGAGGAGCAAAAGTGTGATGAGGCCACAGTGTGCTAATGAAGGGACACAGTGTGATGAAGGAGGGCGCAGTGTGATGAAGGAGGGGGCACAGTGTGATGAAGGAGGGAAACAGTGTGATGAAGGAGGGCGCAGTGTGATGAAGGAGGGGGCACAGTGTGATGAAGGAGGGAAACAGTGTGATGAAGGAGGGCGCAGTGTGATGAAGGAGGGGGCACAGTGTGATGAAGGAGGGACACAGTGTGATGAAGGAGGGCGCAGTGTGATGAAGGAGGGGGCACAGTGTGATGAAGGAGGGACACAGTGTGATGAAGGAGGGCACAATGTGATGAAGGAGGGGGCACAGTGTGATGAAGGCGTGTACAGTGTGATAAAGCACCAAAAGTGTGAAGGAGGGCACAGTGTGATGAAGGAGGGGGCACAGTGTGATGAGGGAGGAGTTACAGTGTGATGAAGGGAGGTACAGTGTGATGTAGAAGGACACAGTGTGATTAAGGCAGGGCAAAAGTATGATAATGTAGGGGCAAAAGTATAATGATATAGGGGCAGTGTGGTGAAGGAGTTTAGTATTTTTTTGTTTTCTATAATTCTCATCAAGTTAATTTGCCAAAAATGTAAAATTTTATTCCAAAGATATTCTTTATTAATATTATTCATATAGCAGTAAATATTAGCTGTTTAATGTGTATTTATTTGTATTACTCTCTTTATTAAAGTTTATTATATGATTTGTATTAAAAGAATAAAAGCATTATTGAATGAACAAATAATTTCTAAAAGCGCAAAATAGTTTTTTTTGCAGGAGGGCGCCAGACATGCTAGCGCCAGCCCTGTATCCATGCTACACCTATTGTATTGAAGCAGATATTTGGAAAAATCTCTGTGAGGAAGCATATACGGTAGTTATTTGTCAATGACATATTACTGGATATGGAGTTTGAAATCCTATTTCAGATAGCTCACTGCTTTATGATGCAGGGGCTATTCACTAATGCTAAACAGTATTATGTAATAGTCACTGTATGAAAGCTAGCCTGCTTGTAAGGGAGAGATCAGTCACCTCTGAAATCCAGGGAAGAAATTATTAGATTGACTGAGCGAATGTACACAGTGCAGTCACCCCCTTCTGTGGGATTGGCTATACTGCACAAACCTCCACCCCAGACTGGTGTAGTATTTAAGTGCTTATTTGAATTTACAGTGGAGATGTGCTCTGGATCTATATAAGGAGCACATGGGACCATGCTCTCTTTGTCTTACTTCAGGACATTACTGAACAGGGGTTATGGTAATTGAATCTTCTAGGTTACTGCAGACTTTGCTACTGTGTGTACCTGTACCTGTTCCCTTTGTAAACTTGCGAACAGGGTCCTCTTACCTCACTGTCTGTATTGTTTTATTACTGTGTTTGTTCGTAATTGTAAAGCACTTCAGAATTTTCTGGGGCTATATATATAAATGTTGATGACGTTGCGAACAGCAGGTAACTGCTTCCTAAGCAGTGTTTTTTTTGGTGTTTTCTACTAGTGCGGTTCTGCAGACAAGTATGTTCTGTTTTCTTGCAGTGAATAAATTCACATGCTTTATGTGTAGTCTGGGAGCTATTCTTTACTTGATGGTCATTGGTACCAGCTGCCTCAAATAGCAACCTGATTTATTTCATCATCATTTTCATTATTTATTTATTTATATAGCGCCACTGATTCCGCAGCGCTGTACAGAGAACTCATTCATATCAGTCCCTGCCCCATTGGAGCTTACTAAACACTGACATACACATACACACACACATACAGACAGACAGACACACAGACTAGGGTCAATTTTGATAGCAGCCAATTAACCTACCAGTATGTTTTTGGAGTGTGGGAGGAAACCGGAGCACCCGGAAGAAACCCACGCAAACACGGGGAGAACATACAAACTCCACACAGATAAGGCCATGGTCGGGAATTGAACTCATGACCCCAGCGCTGTGAGTCAGAAGTGTTAACCACTTAGCCACCGTGCTGCCTGTTATAGCATTTAAACCTTGTCTGTTATAGCATTCATGCGCTAGCATTTCTATGCGCCTGTTCTGTGCCATTGTGAATCCTGTTTGATTTCTTGACTGTTGCTTGTGACCCTGACTATCCTGCTTATTTCCCTGGACCGAACTGTAGCCTTTGATCAGAGGCAGGCTGGGCAGGGGGGCATCTGCCCCCCGGGCCGGACCCATAGTGGGCTACTTTGGGCAGAGTCACTAAGGCAATTGCATTTTTTTCCCTTTAAAATGTTCTTAATAGACTGCTGAGTCAAGTCTTGCCCCCCTGGGCTAAAATTTACCAGCCCTCCCCTGCCTGTGATCCCAATTATCCTTCTTGATGCCTGGACCAGACTTTGCCCTTTGCCATTTGTTCAGTTCTCTGGCGTCTGCACTTCATTACTCTGCACTCCTTGTTTATAGTCTGCCGCTTATCTATCTTTATGGTTGTTATTTCACGGACCTACCATTTGCTCGAAAAGCTCACTTCTGCTGTTCCTGGACATTACTTTACTGATGCAACTGCTTCTCCTACAGCTTCTGCTTTGTCATGTTCTATCAGTACTTGTGCTGCTTCACACTGTCACAGCAGTACTGTTCAGACTTGGAATTGCAACCTGCAAATTACTTTGTGGCTCACTATACTACAGAGTACTCTTTGCTATGTAATTGTTGTGTCACATTTATGGGTCAAAATCTTTAAGAAGGTAAATAAATGTAGCATCTTGTCCTCTTTGTTAACCAGGTTTTCTCTGTAGTAATAGCACTGTAGGTCGTAAATAAGTCAAAGGCCAAGGCAAGCGATCTTGTATGTGTAACTTCATACATTGTTTGGGTGTTTGCATTAATTGTATTGTTTTATCTTATGCTTTCGCTTTTTTGCCCCCTCTTTAAAAAAAAAAATCTGTAGTTGCTTACAGAAGCAAGAGTGTGAGACATGTAAATTCTTTGTTTGCTGCCAATATATAAACGTATATATATTGATTGCTTAATCCTAACGGATATAGACAATAAAAAACGTCAAAAAGCACTGAGAAACAAGCAACCTCTATTTAGAAAAATGATGTATGTAGTGTGTAATTATATATTGATTGATAATTGAAAATAAATGATGATTTGGACTCTTACATGTTCCATTTGTATCATCATCATCACCATTTATTTATATAGCGCCACTGATTCCGCAGCGCTGTACAGAGAACTCATTCGCATCAGTCCCTGCCCCATTGGAGCTTACAGTCTAAATTCACACACACACACACACACACACACACACACTAGGGTCAATTTGATAGTAGCCAATTAACCTACTAGTATGTTTTTTGGAGTGTGGAAGGAAACCGGAGCACCCGGAGGAAACCCACGCAAACACGGGGAGAACATACAAACTCCACACAGATAAGGCCATGGTCGGGAATTGAACTCATGACCCCAGCGCTGTGAGGCAGAAGTGCTAACCACTTAGCCACCGTGCTGCCCCTTCCTAAGCGTATCTTCCTAAGTCGTCTCTGTCTTCTGCAGTGAAAAAGGCAACTGAAAAAGCCCCCTGTGACAAAGTGCTTGGTACACCCTTTACAGTATGAACTATCTTTTAACTTTATTGTATGCTTATTTTATTATTTGTACTGTACTGATTTTCATTATAATTTTTATTTCCACTGCTATTCTATTTTCTATTATAATATAATCGATCTTCTCCTAATTTTTATTACTCATAACGTAATTCACTCTTTCTTTTTAATATCACTCCTATCCCTTTACAATACCCTCCATTACTACACTCATCCACAAACTGCACTATTTACCCACCTCTACTTACATCATCACCTGTTACCCCTTAACCATCATCTTCAACTCAGTTTGTTCCCGAAAAACCCTCAACAGGCTTTTTCAGACTCCCAAAGTTTCCAATCACTCTTACTCTTCCCCAGTTCACCATTTGCTCACACTTCTACTTAGTCACTAAACCTCTCCGCCCACCTTGCTGCCTACCATATACTAATATACACTTATCCACCATAACAGTTGCTCTAGACTCATATTTTACTCACCCTAATTTTACCTTATTTACTGTCCCTTCAGACTCCAATGTAGTTATTTTATCTCAGCCCTAATTCACTTACCGTATATCCATCCTTGTCCATATTCCGACCCACATTGTCCACCCAACTTTGACTCCTCTCATTATCTCTACATCCCTCTTGATCTATCCTCCTATAGTTCCCACTTGCATGTCTTCAATGTTATTATTAGCCACCTACCATTCTACTGTACTCCACTATATTAGATTAACATTACATTATTTTCCATCGCTATTGTTGGTCATGACTTACCCTTGCTCTCAATCTCCACCTAATTCATACAATTCTCCACACCCTCTATATCCTGACTCTCCTCTTCATATTCCACTAACCTTCTCTTTAATATTCCTTATAAAGTATTTCTGTACTATACTTAACATTGATACATGTTTCCACAGACCTCCATTTCCTCTCCTTTCTCATGACTCGTCATTCTTTCAGTTTTACTTAAATTGAGGAACGGTTATAGAATTATGATAAATTTACAAGGAGAAGGAAATTATAACAGATGCCGAGTTATTATAAACCAAAACAGATAGTTTGTTTGCTTAACTTTATGATTTAAGGTCATCAAGCAGTTACAAGCATCTCAAACCAATGCAGTAAATCCCACATAAAAACCCTGTTCACTAGTGATTCAAACCAAAAGTTGAAGTCGACCCAAAAGATTTCCAAGTCCTCCAGTTGAGACTGCCTTTTATATTATTATTCAGAATAAAGTACTTAATGTGATAGAATAATTCTATCTTAGCTTCTTTTCTAACTTTTTTTTTTTATCCAGGAGTTTTATCTAAGAATACTACCAAGAATGTCATCTCCAGCCAGGGCCTGATCAACCACTAGGCTGACCAGGCTGCATCCTGGGGAGCTGGGTCCCGGGGGGCGTGGCACTGCGGGTATTTTTTTTTTTTTTTTTCTTCATTCATTTTTTTTTCCGGGGTGGGGGAGTGGGGGGTCGCCGCGGGGGGTCGTCACGGGGGGGGGGGGTGCCACGGGGGGGTGGAGGGCTTGACGATCAAAAGTATTGGTGGTCAGTGGTAAGCAACACACAGCCAATCGCCAGGCTGCCTGTTGCTGTGCAGCAGACAGGAAGCAGGACGTCTTCACTTCCTATCTGCTGATCTGAGGAGAGGAGCGACGCTGGCACAACTACAGGTAAGTGAAGGGGGGAACTTCCCTGCATATCTATAGGGAGAAGGGGAAATGCCCTGCATATCTATAGGGAGGGGGGGAACTGCCCTGCATATCTATAGGGAGGGGGAGGGAACTGCCCTGCATATCTATAGGGAGGGGGGGAACTGCCCTGCATATCTATAGGGAGGGGGGGAACTGCGCTGCATATCTATAGGGAGGGGGGGGAACTGCCCTGCATATCTATAGGGAGGGGGGGGGACTGCCCTGCATGTCTATAGGGAGGGGGGGGGGTAACTGCCCTGCATATCTATAGGGAGGAGGGGGTAACTGCCCTGCATATCTATAGGGAGGGGGGGGAACTGCCCTGCATATCTATAGGGAGGGGGGGAACTGCCCTGCATATCTATAGGGAGGGGGGGAACTGCACTGCATATCTATAGGGAGGGGGAACTGCCCTGCATATCTATAGGGAGGGGGGGGAACTGCCCTGAATATCTATAGGGAGGGGGGGAACTGCCCTGCATATCTATAGGGAGGGGGGGACTGTCATGCATATGTATAGGGAGGGAGAGGGGGACTGTCATACAAATCTATAGGGTGGGAGGGGGGGCTGCCATGAAAATCTATAGGGAGGGAGAGAGGTTGATATGTATGAAGGAGGGCAGAGGAGGGGGGCTGATATATGTGACTGGGGGAGTTTTGATGTGACGGGGGGGATAGCTACAGAGTGGAGGCAAGGAAGATAGCTGCAAGGGGGATGGATGCAGGGTGGGAGGTAAAGAAAATGGCTGCAGCAGGGGTTAAGGAAAATGGCTGTGGGGGGCGGGTTGTGGTTAAGGAAAATGGCTGCAGGGGGTATTTAAAAAATAGAGCAGCTTTGGGGGGCAGAATCTCATGATTGTGTGGTGGTCACATGGGTGGTCTCAGCAATCACTAGAATACTAAATATTAGTGAGATGGGGCTGGTAGAGGTTTGTATTTGATTGACAACAAATATTCAGATATTGCTTATATATGCCTGTCCAATGGGGTACTTTTAGCTGGCCATAATGGAGTGTTTTGTTTTAACTAAAGGGACTAATCATTCAGGGTTTGCATTATAATACATTTTTGCATTTTCAAAACAGGACGCCAACTTTCTAGAAGCCAGCGAGAGGGTAACAAAGTTGCAAGAGAGAAGAGCAAGAACAGATAAGAGACAATGGCACAATCTGTCTAAATTTGAATGCTGGAGAATACACCTGAACATTCATATTCAGGAGTGTTCCTATACACCTATATATTCGGAGGAGGGGGGGGGGGCGCTGCGGCCGTATTAGCCTAGGGCGGCCAAAACCCTTAATTAGGCCCTGTCTCCAGCTTTAATATTTGTTACACTTTGCACACATACATTTTAGTGCCTTGAGTGAGAGAGACCACTGGTGGCTCCCCCCAATCTTGGTGGTCATTGTAGATGCTGCCTCCCAATCGTGGAGAGGAAATGCAACCATCCTTCTCTGGGGGTGTGCCTAGTTCTTTTCAATTATTAGACCGTTCTCCAACCATGTGCTCCCACATCCTACCTGTTCTTGCAGCTTTGACTACCTTAGCCAGATCCTGAAATGTTGGGACCCTGTTTTGGAAAGATAGTTCCCCTACCTCAACTAGTCCTAAAATTGAATTAACAGCATTTCCCCTAAGTCAGCCCGATATTAAATTAATATCGTCCACGTTTAATAACCAGTGAGTGAACACTTGACCCAGTCTACCTCCGACCAGTCTTAAAATTTAATTAATATCATTTACATTTAATAGATATGCATATTTCCCCCCTATCAGCCTGACATTAAATTAATAGCATTCCAATTAACTTCCTATGTGGGTCATAACTGCAGTATATGTAGGACTATTTTAGCATCAGTGTGATATTTTTGATAGTAGGTACATTATAAGTTTTGTTATCACCACATGTCACAAATGGATATATGCCTCCCATGTAATAGTGTTTATAGGCTATTCGAGAGCAGCAATGTTTAGTTGCTCTCTCACTCACATCCTTGGCTTCTCCATTTCACCAAGGGACAGTATCTGCCCCTACAGCATTAACTGGCCCAAGGAGTGAAGAAGTGACCAACACACTCCCACAGGGTTCTGGAAATCACTTCAAATCATAACTAGGGGCATAGACCCTTACCAAGTCTCCTACAGTGCACCTGGTGCACCTGGTGATCTCTGAATGCACATTTCTTATTTTACTGAGTGCTTGAAGTAATGAACACCCATGGAAGGGTGATCTCAATTTATTAAAGTTTTAAAGGATTGTTGGGTAGGTTGGATTTTGAACCCCAAACAGTCTGAGAGGCATTTTTTCCTGATTGGGGCAGCAATTGAAGCTGCAAGTCGGCGGTACATAAAAAGATTCATTAGGCGGATTGGGAGATAGGAGTCTGCCTACTTTTGCTTGTTTATACACCAGGAGGAGTTTATTTATTTATAGGTAAATTCATATTCTTAATAAAAGTCTAGATGTCCTGGGACTCATTTAGAGTTAATGTAATAATGCATCCTGAGCGTAGAAGCAAAAATATGTCTGACTTGTGGTCCTGTGAGTATTTTGAGTGCCATGTATCTTAACATAAATTCAGCTAACAATATAGCATTTATAGAAGCATTTGGAATATAGATACATTTAACTTAAACTAAAGCATAGAGATGTGTCTAGAGTTACATCCAAAGGCAAGATATGGCTAATTTTAACTGCCATGTAGTTCTGCAATGCCACAATTTTCACTAAAACTCTATCAGTGTATTACACTTATGTTTTGTGTATCAGCCTGGTTCTTATGTTTATATTAAGATTATGTTCTACAGTTCTTATGTGAATGCTGTGTTTGTTACTAGATCTGTCCCTGTATTTACACTACTTTGTGTTTTGTCTCAGACACTTCTAATGCTTCTATTATGACTATTTTTTACAGTATTGTGTCAGCTGATATATGTATGTCATATATGTAAAATAATACAGATATTGGAAAAAAATCGTATGTACTAGTATTTAAAAAAATTATTCTGATAAAAGCATATGTCATGGGCCAGAAGTGCTTTAGGATGCCCATAAGAAATGCTCTTTTGCCTGCACGTAGAAGCCTAGTCTTCCTCTACATGTGGCTGTGTTTTCCATGTGTCCAGCACCTGGAGAATAAGGAAAGTATTTAGTGGAACAATATACTGTACGCCATGGGATATTTTTGTTGTTCTCTTAATATAACAATGCATAAATACAGAGGTCTTCCAGCAGTGTTTCTAAAATACTGGATGTACTAAAACTCTTGGTTTTAGTAGAAGGAGTGTGTGCGTGAGCTAACAACACAGTGTCTTTCACCAAGTCAGACGAGAAAAAAAAGAAAAATTATGCCCCCCCCCACTAGCCCTCAACAGTAAGCAAATTAGGTATTTCAACAGTGACTCCCTAGGTGCTTGAAACAGAGGGTACAGTAAAAGATAGCAAAAACAAATTTATTTAGGGCAGTGAAACAAATAACAGCCCTTCAGTGTATTTACACTGACACAGTAATATAAAACCAGCACATAAATATTAGATGTACCATCCAAAGGCTAGCAATATCCGTGTCAATCCCAGATAGATCAACATGGACCATGAGTAACACGAGTCTTTGATAGGGCTAATAATAGTCCACTTTTAAGCCAAAGAAACGATTGCAGCCAATACTGTGCCAAAAACGTAAAGTGCACAAATCTCCTTATGGTCTGTCAGCCGACAGTGGGTTCCAGCGGAGAAAACTTAAAAGGGACCTTGTAATAGGGGACTTACCCTTGGTCATATATGGCCAATAATGTCCTTTCAGGTCCTTACTTGTTACCGGGAACAACCGATAACTAAGTTCCCAATGTGCTGGAGAGCGATGTGGCAACCCGGAAGTTGCTGACAATCTCGTGGTCGGTGAAGTTGCGCATGCGCATGCGTGACCAGGTCCGTTTGCTATCCACAGCGGTGGTGAAAGTCAGTTTGTGTTGCCCTAAACGGGCAAGGGTAGGTCGAACCAACGCGTTTCTCACTATGCTTCTTCAGGGATCAATAGTGTACTGCCGGCCACGGCTGGAGTTAAATATATAACTTCCTAAATATCCTCCAATGGGTAGTGGCCTGGGCTGAGTCTGTAAATGACGGACAGGTGGGTTGTCCAATCCTCGAATAATGTAGTTCATTCAGGATAGGGATAGGTTTCCCCTTTGTTTGGTAAACATCGTCCACGTGTTTACCAGTAAAGTCAAAAGAACTGAACTTCATTATATCATGCCGAATAAGGTGATTCATCATATAGTGCCAGAATAAACTGGTAAGTGATAGCTGTCTATCAGAAATGATGAGTTTAATCAGGGCTGCTGAGCAGGACCCCAAAATTTCATTCCATGATTTCATAAAAGATTCATTGTGTTGGTTAAATGTGGGTCTCTTTGTGATACGTAAACCTCTAGGGATAATATTATGCTCTAGATATTTTGATAAGGTGGCTACTTCCCACCATTGTTTCAGTTCTTGCGTAAGTAAGGACTCATATTTCAGAAAATTATCACAGAAAGTGTTTTCATAGTTTTCTGTTATAACAGGAGCTATGTCTCTTTTAGTGGAAAAAAGGCCATCTAACCTGGCCACTCTTTCTTTCCTCCAAGTATGTATCATGCCTGTCAGTAATGAGTAATAGGGTGCAGCTAGAACAAGTGAGCTAAATTAGAATATTAATAGAAATGGTGTTCAACGCTCCCTATTTGTGTCTTTATCAGTGGACGAGCAGGCACCTGGGAGTAGGGGGATGATAGGGATAGCTCGACCCTAAGTTAATTTTAGGTATTTCAACAGTGACTCCCTGGGCGCTTGAAACAGGTTAACCACTTTCTCCATTAACTTAGTGCCCACCCCATATTAGATTAGGACTACTACTTTTTACATTTTAACTATTATCTCTTTTCAAGTGATACGCTAACCAGGAGTTTTTTAACTCCACATGTTGAGAATGGTCACCTAGTATATGTATAAGTGGCTAAGGAGCTATATTTATCTCTATCTTCATTATAAATGCCCTTTACCTGTGCCAGATATTGAGGATAACGGGAATATTCCAACAGAACCCCGTTAAGGAATAATGTATGGCCTAATGATTTGTACCCACGTTGTTCCTTTTAATAGTGACTTACATTTGTACCTAACAAAAAGTAAACAGTAAGAACAGCAGGATATAATGCAACTGTTTACAGAAAATGACTCTATTCTGGCACTATATGATGAATCACCTTATTCGGCATGATATAATGAAGTTCAGTTCTTTTGACTTTACTGGTAAACACGTGGACGATGTTTACCAAACAAAGGGGAAACCTATCCCTATCCTGAATGAACTACATTATTTGAGGATTGGACAACCCACCTGTCCGTCATTTACAGACTTAGCCCAGGCCACTACCCATTGGAGGATTTTTAGGAAGTTATATATTTAACTCCAGCCGTGGCCGGCAGTACACTATTGATCCCTGAAGAAGCATAGTGCGAAACGCGTTGGTTTGACCTACCCTTGCCCGTTTAGAGCAACACAAACTGACTTTCACCACCGCTGTGGATAGCAAACGGACCTGGTCACGCATGCGCATGCGCAACTTCGCCGACCACGAGATTGTCAGCAACTTCCGGGTTGCCACATCGCTCTCCAGCACATTGGGAACTGAGTTATCGGTTGTTCCCGGTAACAAGTAAGGACCTGAGAGGACATTATTGGCCCTATATGACCAAGGGTAAGTCCCCTACTACAAGGTCCGTTTTAAGTTTTCTCCGCTGGAACCCACTGTCGGCTGACAGACCATAAGGAGATTTGTGCACTTTACGTTTTTGGCACAGTATTGGCTGCAATTGTTTCTTTGGCATGAAAGTGGACTATTATTAGCCCTATCAAAGACTTGTGTTACTCATGGTCCATGTTGATCTATCTGGGATTGACACGGATATTGCTAGCCTTTGGATGGTACATCTAATATTTATGTGCTGGTTTTATATTACTGTGTCAGTGTAAATACACTGAAGGGCTGTTATTTGTTTCACTGCCCTTAATAAATTTGTTTTTGCTATCTTTTACTGTACCCTCTGTTTCAAGCGCCCAGGGAGTCACTGTTGAAATACCTAAAATTTACTTAGGGTCGAGCTATCCCTATCATCCCCCTACTCCCAGGTGGCTGCTCGTCCACTGATAAAGACACAAATAGGGAGCGCTGAACACCATTTCTATTAGTAAGCAAATTAACCTAAAATATTCATCTCCCTGTACCCTCCCCCCCCCACCCCCCTTAGCTTTGCACCCTGAGTGGTTTCCCCTCTTGCACAGCCCTAGTTACAGCCCTGGGTGTCTTGACGTCTTGTGGATGGACTTCTGTGGTGATGTATTGCCGGAGCTATGGAGCTAGAGCTATGGGTTGGTATGGCTGTTGTAGGGTGAAGCTGAAACTACTTCACTTCTTACAAAATTGGCACTGCCAGCTATTGCTTTTTTGGAATCTGTGTAGAGAAGGCAAATTTAATACTCAGGATATTACATTAATTAGTGCAATAGAGATTTGTGACATTATTTTGTACTCTGTTGCTATTGCAATTTCAACGCAATTTTCTGTGTAACAGTGTTGTGTGAATAATCAAAACATTTATATTACTGTAAGTAACAGTAATTCTGATTTGTGGCATTCTTCTGGAGCTAGTTGCTCATTACTGTAATGTCTGCAGCTGTATTATGTATGCAGAAATTTGAGAAACATTATGTTTACATTTTCATTTTTCATAGAAATAGTAATTACTGTGTTGTATCATTCAGTATACTTTTGGGTTAGTGCTGGTATTACTTCACCAGAGTTTCATATATTTCCAGGAAAACGTATACATAAGGGTTCATTTAAAGTTGGATGTACGCAGGGCCAGATTAACCCGAAGGCTTTCTGGGCTAAAGCCCAGGGGCCTCGGGCAGATGGGGGGCCCTAGAAAAGATTTTAATATTAGGGGCTTTATATGCTGAGTACGGACGGGTTCATGCAATTGCAACACAACTAGACATGGACGCACCTGCAGATACGTCTTAGATATATCTCTTGTGGGTCCTGCTGGGCTAATACAACAATGTGCAGCAAATATGGATGCATATCATTGCAGCACTAGCTAGTCGCTTCTGATTGGTTGATTGTGTATTCACCCCTCCAGCTGATAGCACTTAACTCACTAGCATTGTGGCTATATTCTATTCGTATTGTTTAGTTGACATTTCCATTTGGACTACTGCAGGAAAGAAGTTACCCATTTGATTCTTAGGGGTAGATTCAATTAGTCACAAGGTGTTTCTGTGCAAAATACTTGCATTTATTGTACACATAAGGTGCGAGCAAAAACGAGCGAGATTTTTAACAATAAATATCCCGCAGAGACAACTGTTGCAAGGTTTCTACTGATTGACTACATGGAACTGACTATTAAAGTGTAAACAACAGATGTCTATATTTCATTTAATTTGTATTTTGGATTAGTGTTTATTTAATCACATTTTATAAGGAATATGTAACTTTCACATTTATTAATGACACTGTGGAGACAATATTCCCTCTTGTGTAAATGACACCGTTATATTGTGTACAAATAGGATAATGCTGCTTTAGCAATTCTTACTAACTCCGTCAATGCAAATCTCCACATTATCTATATGCATACTTGTTGCGGCTGACAGACCTGGCGCAAATGCTACTGGTTTGAGCTGGATGCATCTAGAAATGCATCTGACTCAACATATGCATGTAAATATATTTATTTTACATGTTTCTTTTCATTAGATACGTTCTGAGTACATCAGAAATAGGCAGATCTCTGTTCAATGTCCACACCATTAAGGCTAGAGACCCACTCTCCTATGTTCTTATTACTCTTTTTTGGCAGGGACAACCCCTATTGGAATGCTTCAGCCCTCATAGCCAAATTCACTGCAGTGGGATCACATGATTGCATTTGACTACCAACCTGACCGCTCAGAGTCAATAGTAACCAAGCAGCCAGCAGAGAAGAAAGAGCCTTTTAGTTGAGCACATCTTCATCACTGTTTATGACAGCCTGTAGTAGTACTCAGTGTCGGACTGGGGCATGAAGGGCCCACCGGGGAATGCAACACTAGGGGCCCACCAAAGAGGGTGTGGTCAGCCATCATAGAGGCGGAACCAGACACTAGAGGGGGAGTGGTCAGTCCACGAAAGACAGCTAGCACCTTAGTGTAGTATATAAAGCATACAGTGTGTGTATAAAGAATACAGTCTTGACCTGCGCCTTAGATTGGGCAGAACAGTCACCAAAATGCAGGATTGTCCCACTAGACCAGGCTTGGTTAACCTGTGGTACTCCAGGTGTTGTGAAACTACAAGCCCCAGCATGCTTTGCCAATATATAGCAGCTTATTGCTGTAAGGGTATGCTGGGACTTGTAGTTTCACAACACCTGGAGTACCACAGGTTAGCCAAGCCTGCACTAGACTCAGAACATTTGACAGTCTGTCCTACCTGTTGTTGTCTCTTTTACCACCTGTGGCTGCTGGTTTCTTTAGTTGTGGCTTGTCTGGATCCAGGAATGTTGAGGGCCCTATTTGGAAAAAATAATGGGTACATTTAGAAACGCCAACCATCCCTGCCATTAAATCAACAGCACCCACATTCAATTATAGACCCAAACCACCTCAGCATTAAAGGTCCCATCACCCCCTCCCTATAGTGTTCTCTGTGCAGCCCCCCCTCACTATAGTTTAGTATAGTCAGCCCCCCTATAGTTTAGTATAGATAGGCAGCCCCCTTATACCACATAGTAGTGCCCCCAAAACAATGTTATGCCACACAGTAGTGCCCCAAAGATATGCCACATATGCCCCCAATGTTATGCCACACAGTAGTGCCCCAATGTTATGCCACATATGCCCCCAATGTTATGCCACACAGTAGTGCCCCAGAGTTATGCCACACAGCAGTGCCCCAAATGGGATGCCACATAGTGCCCCAATGTTATGCCACATATGCCTCCAATGTTATGCCACACAGTAGTGCCCCAGAGTTATGCCACACAGCAGTGCCCCAAATGGGATGCCACATAGTGCCCCCATTGTTATGCCACACAGTAGTGCCTCAATGTTATGCCACGCAAGTGTCCCCAATTCACATTATATACCTGCAATAGTGGTCCTCATTTCACGTATGCCATGCAATAGTGCTCTCAATTCACATATATATATATATCTGATAGAACATACTGACGAAGGTAAAACATATCTCTTCACGCAGGGTTAGCGCTAATCTGCTTATCCCTATACGGCACCCTATCTTCCAGACCTAGTGTCCCTCATCATCAGAGGTACGAACACTCGTTACCAGTGGCTGTTTTTGGGTCAGTTTATACCGGTGTGTTACTACGCCATTTGAATCCCACACAGTGATCCAGGAACTATGGACTAAAGGTTTTTTAGCCGACCGGATCCCTACAGTTTGATTCACACCATAAGACTCTGTGCTTGTTATTACTTGCACTTGACATTGTTCCTGACCCCCTAATATTTGTGCATTCATACTTCCAGACTTTATTTATAGTCATATCAGGACATTTTTGGTATGTCTTTGTGACTGCTACTACCTACATAATACTCATTTTGGGGTGTTTTGCACTCTCTACTCCTATCAGATACCAGAGGTCTGCTGTTACCACTGTTGTTGGTTATCTCAACACATTATATCACTGTATCTCCATTGTGTTTACTATACATGGTATTTTGCCCTCATTGAGGTCCTCCTTACATGTTTGTATTTACATTACTTATGTTCTTTTGCTATCAGTGTACATCTGTCTAATATACTTGATATACTGCACACCTCAGTCTCTCTATTTTTTATAGGGGTGATACTCTTTATTCTCAATATTTGTCTACTCAAAATATTTGTCTACCCTATTTACCCCACCAGGCAGCAACCCACACTTGTACTTCAAGGTATTAGGGAGCGCTAACCCACCCTCTTCCACTATATATATATATATATATATATATATATATATATATAGTGATGGCACAAACAACATAAACAAGTAGTTAAAGACTCTACTTACCCACATGTTGATGCAGCCTCTCTTCTCCTTCTCCCTTCGGCGGCGGCGGGAACATCATCACAGGAGGAGGGGCAGGTCACATGATCGCATCTGCGATCGGATTTGAAAGATGACTGGCTGTCACAGCAGCGGGGACGGCGGAGAGGACTGCGGGCACCCTGGATGACGACAACGGGCCTTCAGGTAAGCCCCTCCCACAACTAAAAGGGGGTGTGGCCGTAAGGTAGCCGGGCCTACCGGTGGTTTTACCGGTAGTCCGCTGGGCCAGTCCGACACTGGTAGTACTGCATCCTGGGAGGTTGGGTGGGCATCTTCAGGCCAGCAGTCAATTCAGCCTATGCTTCAGTATTTTCCATAAATAAACCAGACAGCACCAGGAGAATGACTGTGGACTACCGGGGCCCTTAACAGCCTTTAGCAACTGCTGTGCCAGACATAGGATCTTTGGTTGAAAAGCTTAGTCAGACAATTGGGGAATAGCAAATGTTTTCTTCTCCAACACCATTGCTCCTGAGTCACAAGACTAGTTTGTGTTTGCCTGGGGAGGACAACAATATACATTGACTGTCATTCCTCAAGGTTACCTGCATTCACCTACAAGCTGTCATGGACTTGTTGCCAGATAATTAGTAGTCGACTGCATTTCATTACATAGATTATATTTTGCCTATAGGGACTAAAGCACAGGTTGAAGCAGATTTGTCAAAGTTGCTGAACTCCAGACTCAGCATCAGCACTCCAGGATAAGAGTTTATTGCCCCGTCTTCAGAGTACATGGTCAGCGTCCTTATATATTTCTAGAACAGTGATATATACAGCAAATCAATTTCTTTATCCTTCATATTTGCAAAAGTCTCTGTATGATTAGAGCACTGAGACACATCTAATATGTCACACACAAAACTAGGCTCCAAGGAAATCCTTAGATACTGTTACGAGCCGTGGCGGTGCCCAGCCGCCGTGACTCTTACCTGCATCCCGGCCGTCGCTATGACGACTGGGACATTATTTACGGCCGGGACGCTGTCTCAGATAGCGCCGCATCCCGGCATTAGCTCCAGCCGGGCGCGTGCGCAATGTGGCCGCCTGGTTTTTTCTAATACAGCCACCTGTGGCTGATGGCTGCCCGGCTCTCATTGGCTAATACTGGTATTTAAGGCAGGGAGGGCTTAGCCTCCCTGCTGGTTATAGTTCTGTCTGCCAGTCTGTAGCTTGCTCCTGTACTGTTTGGTGAAGAACTTTGGATATTGACTACCTGTGTATGACCCCTTGCCTGTTCTTGGAATTTGAGCCTTTGCCTGTGACCCTTGACCTCTGCCAGTGTACCGATTCTGAACCTTTGCCTGTGATCCTGATCCATTGCCTGTCCCTGGACTCCGAACCATTGCCTGTGACCCTGTCCGTGCTGTTTCCTGACACCTCCTCCGGTGCTCCGTCCAGTCTGCAGATCACTGGTCCACCGCTGTTCCATGTGCCATCACCTGTACCCGTACGCAGCTGTGTGAGTATAAACTTATACTACTTTGAGTTTAAGACCTGGGGGCATCTGAGTACCTGTCTCTACGGGAAAGGCGGCTGCTATAGGTAAAGACCTCCTATATCTGTTCTATAAGTTTATGCCGCACTGGTTGTCATAACAGATACCCAATATCTCACAAACAGATTTACATTTTAGTGTTGTTTCATGTCTACATAAAATCTACATAAATTTATACTCTGCTGATCGCATATATGAAAAATGATTCTGTGATGATAGAAAGGAAAGCTTGTGATATGTAGAAGAATTTCTGGCTATTCTTGAATATGCTGTGTTTCACACTAAGGTGTGAAGTCCTCTCCCTTCCCCTATTAGCATATACTCTACTTTTCTGAGTGACCTCAGTGGGAGGTGGGGCTAAGGGGGGAAGTTGATCATACAAAAACCATCAGGCTAAAGCATCTTTGATAATTTTACAAGGAGACAAAATTTGAATGGGGCTATGATCCATATTTCTGTATTCTCCCCCAACAAAGATAAGAATTTGAGTAAGATTTTCTGTTTCTGTATTTTCTCCTTTTTATTGCAAAAATCTCTTTTGCAAAATTTTAATGTATTCAATTTTTATTATCTTATTTTTAATACACATTGTGGTTCTTCTGTCATATAAAATACCATAATGTTGTGTCTCTGTGGTCTAAATTCATGGCTAGTAAGCTTGGTTGTTTAAAATGCTCTGACTGGAGTTTTGTTTGTAATTTGAGATGGGCCATGGTGTAACAAAGGCTTCCTGTAACAGTAACACGTGCAAAACACACAGTAGTGGTAACAGAATTTTTTAATTAATAGTGAGCGTGTGATATAAAAAGGGGATTGTAATGATTGTAAGACAGATTAACCTTTTGTCTCACACACACGTCATGCTGACTCAGGTCAGTGCTGTTTGTGACGGACTATTTCTCAAATTAAACATCCTAATTCAATAAAAGAAGCTTAACGGGTACTGGGGTTGTTTGGATTTTGTAGAGCATGTATATGGCATCTGGGACTGATACTGAGGCCTATTTATGATGTCATCAGGAATAAGATTCATATATGGCCCAGAAAAAGGCTTTGGAGACATGCAAGGAGACTACATAGCCACAGCAAGCATAGACCCTTGAAACCTGACAAACCATTCACCTTGGATGTTATTGTTCCTGAGCATGGTATGTCCTGAGATTTGTGGCAGAAAGAATTGAAAAAAGGAGACAGGAAATGCCTTTGGGATTGTGGCAATTCAGTCCAGTACAAAGTTAGTACACCCCTTTAGAAAAACAACTTTTGTCAATGTGTACCATCTTCAGGGCAACTAGAGAGAACAGACCTACCAATTGCTGGATGGGTCATGTAGAAAGCAATAGTTAGACATACCAGTGTAGCACAAATGCAGACACATGGAAATTGTACTTGCAAGAGAAGGCATGCATGGAAGACCCTTGAACCGTATCAGAGCAGAACTTGTTTTATTTGAATCAGTGTTACCAGATATACCAGTGCAGCTTCAATTAGCAAAGCTCCATTGTGGGAGGACTTAACACATGATGGGAGAGATCAGTGTTAGTTTACTGATCGTTCTGCCATACTAAAATATAAAGGACAAGTATGGATTGCTTTTATAATACTGTCATGCATCAAACAGGAGAGGGAGGATACGGCCAGTCTGCTGAACTTATGACTGTCTCCCAAGTCATTCAGGAAACCACAGGTCCTCTTATCTACACTTATAGTTGAGTTTTGCTGAAAGGTCTGCTTTTAGGGATATCCACCTGGAAATGTGACACCTAGACAAATAACAACAAGCCCATTTAGGGAGGTGCCAATCTGTGGGAAACAATATAGACTTCTGTCCATGATTGAACAATTCATGTGGGACATGTCAGTGCACACACCAGTAATTTGTATAGTGACCAAGCAGATTAAATAACTACAGCTACAATGGGCACTTTCTCTGCAATGCTGCTAGCAAAACCAGCAATTAATGCAAGCCAAGATACTACAGTCATGGCCAAAAGTTTTGAGAATGACATAAATATTATTTTTCACAAACTCTACTGACTCAGTTTTTATGATGGCAGTTTGTATATACTCCAGAATGTTATGAAGAGTGATCAGATAAATTGCAATTAATTTCAAAGTCCCTCTTTGTCATGACAATGAACTTTATCCCAAAACCAACATTTCCACTGCATTTCAGCCCTGCCACAAAAGGACCAGCTAACATCAGGTCAATGATTCTCTCGTTAACACAGGTGAGAGTGTTGATGAGGACAAGGCTGGAGATCACTCTGTCATGCGGACTGAGTTAGAATAACAGACTGGAAGCTTAAAAAAGAAGGGTGGTGCTTCAAATGATTGTTCTTCCTCTGTTAACCATGGTTACACACGTGCAGTCATCACTGATTTGCACAAAAAGGGCTTCACAGGCAAGGATATAGCTGCTAGTAAGATTGCACCTAAATCAACCATTTATTAGATCATCAAGAACTTCAAAGAGAGAGGATCAATAGTTGTGAAGAAGGCTTCAGGGCACCCAAGAACATCCAGCAAGCGCCAGGACCGTCTCCTAAATTTGATTCAGATGCAGGATCGGAGCATAACAGTGCTTGCTCAGGAATGGCAGCAGGCAGGTGTGAGTGTATCTTCATGCACAGTGAGATGAAGACTTTTGGAGGATGGCCTGGTATCAAGAAGACCAGCAAAGAAGCCTCTTTTCTCCAGGAAAAACATCAGGGACAGACTGATATTCTGCAAAAGGTACAGGGATTGGACTGCTAAGGACTGGGGTAAAGTCATTTTCTCTGATGAATCCCCTTTTAGATTGTTTGGGGCATCTGAAGAAATGCTCCCGGGGAAGGTAAGGTGAGCACTACCATCAGTCCTGTGTCATGCCAACAGTAAAGTATCCTGAGACCATTCATGTGTGGAGTTGTTTCTCAGCCAAGGGAGTGGGCTCACTCACAATTTTGCCTAAGAACACAGCCATGAATAAAGAATGGTACCAAGACATCCTCCAAGAGCAACTTCTCCCATCCAAGAACAGTTTGGTGACGAACAATGCCTTTTCCAGCATGATGGAGCACCTTGCTATAAGGCAATAGTGATAACGAAGTGGCTCAAGGATCAACACATTGAAATATTGGGTCCAAGGCCAGGAAACTCCCCAGACCTTAATCCCATTGAGAACTTGTGGTCAATCCTCAAGAGGCGGGTGGGCAAACAAAAACCCACGAATTCTGACAAACTCCAAGCATTGATTAGGCAAGAATGGGCGGCCATCAGTCAGTATATGGCCCAGAAATTGATTGACAGTATGCCAGGGTGAATTGCAGAGGTCTTCAAAAAGAATGGTCAACACTGCAAATATTGACTCTTTGCATAAACTTAATGTAATTGTCAATAAAAGCCTTTCACACTTATGAAATGCTTGTACTTTTACTTCAGTATACCATACCAACATCTGATAAAAATGTCTAAAAACACTGCAGCAACAAACTTTATAAAAAGCAATACTTGTGTCATTCTCAAAACTTTTGGCCATGACTGTACTTTGCAATATGGATAAATCAATACATACAATGGAAGTTTAATAATACAAGTTATGCTTATGATTAAATGCTTAGGATGTAATTAGTGAACAATATTCGCTGAAAATAAATTTGTAAGAAGTCAATCACTTGCTTATGAGGTCATGTACTAATTGATACCTACAAATTGCAACTTATTTAAGGAAATGTGCCCTCATGATATGGAAAAGTGAAGTTGTGGCTAGGTCTACCTGGCAGAGAGCCTGTCTCTTAAGGTTGTGAGTAGAACTATAAATTAGTTAATAATGTGGTGATATTAATGGTTTAGACCGGCGGTTCCCAAACTGTGCGCCGCGGCTCCCAGGGGTGCCGCGGCGCTGTCACTGGGGTGCCTCGGGCCAGTCATAAAAAAAAAGAAAGAGCAGATAAACTTACCAATCCGCCGGGCGCCGGGACCCAGCAGCCTCCTCTCTCCCGCATCTGTCACTGAATATCGACGTCGGTGACAGCTGCGGGAGAGGAGGCTGCTGGGTCCCGGCGCCCGGCGGATTGGTAAGTTTATCTGCTCTTTCTTTTTTTTTATGACTGGGAGAAGCGGAGGAGGACAGCGGGAAGTGGAGGAGGACAGAGGACAGAGGGCAGCAGAGGAGGACAGAGGGCAGCAAAGGAGGACAGCGGGCAGCAGAGGAGGACAGAGGACAGCAGGCAGCAGAGGAGGACAGAGGACAGCAGGCAGCAGAGGAGGACAGAGGACAGCAGGCAGCAGAGGAGGACAGCGGGCAGCAGAGGAGGACAGCGGGCAGCAGAGGAGGACAGCGGGCAGCAGAGGAGGACAGCGGGCAGCAGAGGAGGACAGCGGACAGCGGGCAGCAGAGGAGGACAGCGGGCAGCAGAGGAGGACAGCGGGCAGCAGAGGAGGACAGCGGGCAGCAGAGGAGGGCAGCAGAGGAGGACAGCGGGCAGCAGAGGAAGACAGCGGGCAGCAGAGGACAGAGGACAGCGGGAAGCAGAGGAGGACAGAGGGCAGCAGAGGAGGACAGAGGGCAGCAGAGGAGGACAGAGGGCAGCAGAGGAGGACAGAGGGCAGCAGAGGAGGACAGCGGGGCAGCAGAGGAAGACAGCAGGGAAGCAGAGGGGGGGCAGCGTGCAGCAGAGGGAGGCAGCGTGCAGCAGAGGGGGGCAGCGTGCAGCAGAGTGACAGAGGGCAGCAGAGTGACAGAGGGCTGCAGAGGGGGGCAGCATGACAGGGGGCTGCAGAGGGGGCAGAGTGCCTGGATGCAGAGGGGGCAGTGTGACAGAGGGCAGAGGAGGGGGACAGAGGGCAGAGGAGGGGGACAGCGTGACAGAGGAGGGGGACAGCGTGACAGAGGAGGGGGACAGCGTGACAGAGGAGGGGGACAGCGTGACAGAGGGCAGTGAGAGGTGACAGAGGGCAGAGGGGGCAGCGTGAGAGAGGGCAGAGGACGGGGAAAGTGTGACAGAGGAGGGGGACAGTGTGACAGAGGGCAGAGGAGGGGGACAGAGGGCAGATGAGGGGTACAGCGTGACAGAGGGCAGAGGAGGAGGACAGCGTGACAGAGGGCAGAAGAGGAGGACAGCGTGACAGAGGAGGGGGACAGCATGACAGAGGGGGCAGCATCAGAGGGGGCAGCGTGAGAGGGGGCAGAGTGACTGGATGCAGAGGGGGCAGTGTGTCTGGATGTAGAGGGGGCATTTTTGCATACAACTAAATAAGTATTTCTGTCCTGACCTAAATACTTATTACATTTTTTTGACCCAACTACTTCTAAAACAGGACTGCTCAGTAATTATTTTGGAGGGGTGCCTTGAAAAAATTTGGAGACTCTAAGGGTGCCGCGAACTGAAAAAGTTTGGGAACCACTGGTTTAGACTATGTAATGATGTGGAATGCAGGACCTGCCTGGGTTCTGGATCTGTTGCTGAGCCTCCTACCACTCCTGCACCTCAATTAGGTGGAGGGCCTCAGTAATAGATCTCTCTAAAATATGGCCAAAACCCACCATCTTTCCCCAGTAAAAATTGCAAGGGTTTTCGGGTAGGTTTTTATGGTTTTCCGGAATGCTAATAGGCAACAGGTTTGTGATTTGGGCCATCTTGCCTACCAGAGGTACCTCTATTTTTGGCATATTTTTCAGTGTGTTTTCCAATGATTTTGTAAACCACAACTTCTTATATTAGTCGGGTTGTATTCAGACGATGTAAAAAAAAATTGCGGCGAGTCACATTTGAAATTTTGACTTTCTAGTGATTTTACAGTGAGTTAGCCTTAAATAAATTTGCCAGATTGCATCGCAACCAGAAAAACGCTGGAAGTCAGCAATTTGATCAAATCGCACCTTGATAAACGTAGCCCATTGTCTCTTCAGATACCCAGTTCACTGCATTATTGTGATTAGATTCTGTAAATCTTTGAGGAAGGCTGAAAGAAGCTGATCATCTGGTAAAATGGCTGCTAGTCTAGAGTTTAAAAGAGGCATAGTAAGTTCAGAAAAAATATTTACCAGTTAATAAAGTTCAAAGTCAAAATGCAGAGATGACTTATGGGAAGCACTCAGCACAGATCAGAAATTAATTCTGAAATGTCGGATTAAAGAAACAGGCATGGTAAAGCGATATTCATCTTACTAGTGGACGATGATTGCTAATTCACAACAGGAAAGAAACCATAGCAAATAGTATATAAAAATCACTACAGACACTGTATGAAAATGTTATTTAAACTTTAAACAGCAAAATTATACACAGCATGAGACTGCAAATGCATAAGGAAATGCAAGAGATTTTAATGCTATTAAGAGAGATTTCATATCAGTTGAGAAAAACTGAGGGAAGATCAAAGACAGCCATAATTCAGAAATTCACTTTGCAGTTTGTCACAGACACATTCATTGATGAATAAAACTGCAGCAAGAAAATCAGAGTAGAAAAAAGAGGTCATATCCAGCTGTTAAGTCTGGGTTAATTATGAAAACAAAAACAGAATACAGAGCATGTTTAAATAACTACAATTTAATAAAACACTTCCTTTGGTAAAATGAGCAATGCAGGGAAATGGCAGGCTGCCAGAGGATTTGCAAGTGCAGTTACAAAGTAAAAACTCCAAGCAGAGTGTTAAACTTACTATTAAAAGCTGCTGGTGCATCTGTTGCTATCGTTAGTACAATGTTCTGATTTTTTTCTATAACTGTATTATGTGGCTAGTCACAGAATTTATCTTTCTGTAACAATAAGTTTGATTTGCGGCATTCTTCTGGACCTGGTCTCATATTACTGAAGTGTCTGTAGCTGTGTTTTGTATGGATAAATTTAAGAAACATCATGCTTACACTTTGTAATAATTGTGTTTGCAAATATATTCAGCATACTTTTTGCTCTGTGCTGGTATCACTATTCACCACAGGTTAATACATTCCCAGGAAATAGAGTCGATAGACCTGATATACTTCAAGGCCCAAACAACTTTCAAAATGGCCAAACATTATCCGTAATTTCAAGAATGAGAAAAATGACTGGAAACGACCTTGGCACAGTCACATCACTCATCCTAAAAACTTCACCACATGCCAATCAGCCATCCCATTTGGTACAAAATAGCCCTGCATGCCCTCAGACCCCCCACTTAATTCAAAATATACCAACATACATACAGACCACCTCAAGCCCTCCAAAGCTCCCACACATGACACTCAGACCTCCCCACATGCCCCCAACATTCCACTCGGACCTCCTCACTTGCCTCAAAATGCCCCTCAGAACTTTCCAGATGCTGTTCACCTCCCCCCATGCCCTCAGGTTTTGCTCCACGCTCCACACTTCTCCCAAATGTACTTATTTTTATAGCTGGAGCCCACATTGGAAGGAGGGAGAGCATGCCTCCCTCTCCCGATGATATGCTGCTAGACCTCCCTGCAGAGGAGGTCACATGCTATGGAAGTCATCTACTCTCATTTAGTCTTATTCTCTGCCTTATAATAAAGCAGAGAATAAAGAATAAGTCAGATCAGAAGCAGCTATCTGGGGGCTAAAGGTGAAGGCTCACAGGCCGCCTGTTGCCTACCATAGGGGCTCATTTATAGTTAGACATCCATTTGATTTATTTTTTTAATACATATTTCCATACTGCTCAGGTGCACCAAACAAAACGTATGCATAATCTCCATATGTAGCCTTTGGCACATCTTACACTTATGACTTCTGATGCCCAGAGAGGCAGAACAGGGGAAAGGAAGGGGCAGGCCAGCATAGGCCAAGTACAGTAAGGGAATGTTAACTTGTGACACAAGTAGACCCAAATACACCTGTCAGCAAGAGCAAACCCGGCTGGGGGGCAGGGGGGCATCTAGGCTGGTGCCATAGTTGGCTACATTGGGCTGGGTCACTGGGCAACCTGTATTTTTTTCCTTTTAGAATGTTCCTAATAGGCTGCTGAGTTGAGTCTTGCCCCCCAGGCTAAACTTTGCCAACCCTCCCCTGCCTGTCAGGAGGCGTGTCTTTTGTGATATAATACTGAAATGGTCATCACAACACGGAGGTATATGTGAATCACACAACTAAGGGGTTAACCACTCCCCACACACATTAGAATCATAACTAAACACAATTGGTGCTCAACACAGTTAACAGCAGAGGATAAAGCAAAAGTACAATCTTGTTCCTAAAATATGAGAGAAAATAATCTAATGTCCAATCAAAGGTTGACAGGAAGCTACCTAAACATCAATATGATGCAACAACAATGTGATAGTAGTGATCCAGTGGTCCACCCCTTGATGCAGTGTGATAATCTAATTACCTTGAGACGAAATGAGTGAGCATGGTCTCTAGTAGCTCTGTCCGGAGGTGCTTAAGCTCCCGTCCGTGCGCTCTCTAAACCTGCACTCATGATTTGCGCTGTTCAGCTGACTCTCTGTATGTGCAAGTCAGCTGACCCAATATTCACATTGGATTGGTGGTCGGTAGTTGATAGTGGGAGTGAATGTGAGCTCCGTAGGTAAATGCATTAGAGGAAAAATATAAAAAGGATCATCGTGAAACTATAAAACACTGCTTTTATTGCAAGATGAAAATACACCTACAAGAACTCTGTAAGAAACAGCTTGTAAAAACAATGATATCCTGTTAAAACCGTGCACTAACCAACGCGTTTCATCCATATACCTGGACTTTTTCAAGGAAACTGTATGTGCACAGAGGTCTGTTTAAATACCCGTCTAAATGGGATAATTAATTGCACATGTGATCTCTAGGATAACATCAATTGCCATACAAATAAAATAATAAATGGTATGTTTAGCTGGCATATAAATACATGGACATTTCTTAATAATATTACATGTACTTACAACATATAAGAAAAAGTTTTACACCAAATTTGAAATAATATCTATACATGTTTCATATATTCTATGGGTTACAACTCTATTGTCCATAACTGTATGTACTAAAAATACGCTCATACCTTGATGGGTATAGCATGTCTTTTGTGGGTGCTGAAGAGCTAGTGTAACGATAGGCAATGGTGATGATAACTACCGTGTTTCCCCGATAATAAGCCCTACCCCCGGTTTTCGTTAATGTTCCAAAATAAGCCCTACCCCGTAAATAAGCCCTACCTTAATCCCGATTTGTAATGGTCCCTGCACGTCAAAACATGGCCCCAACTCCGCCTCCCTGCATGAAATGGATGCCGCTGTGGCATCCAATCACAGCTGCAGCCAGCGCTCACGCACCCTCTTACCTGCGTGACAGCGTCATCGTACGGTAGCAGAACCGCGGAGGAGAGAACAGAAAAGAAGGAGAGAGAAGAAGGAAAGAAACGGTAAGTAAAGTATTAAAAAAAGACTGAGGGGGCATGATAAGGAAAAAAAGCAGGACTGAGGGGGCATGATAAGGAAAAAAGCAGGACTGAGGGGGCATGATAAGGAAAAAAAGCAGCACTGAGAGGGCATGATAAGGAAAAAAAGCAGCACTGAGAGGGCATGATAAGGAAAAAAAGCAGCACTAAGAGGGCATGATAAGGAAATAAAGCAGGACTGAGGGGGCATGATAAGGAAAAAAAGCAGCACTGAGGGGGCATGATAAGGAAAAAAAGCAGGACTGAGGGGGCATGATAAGGAAAAAAAGCAGCACTGAGGGGGCATGATAAGGAAAAAAAGCAGCACTGAGGGGGCATGATAAGGAAAAAAAGCAGGACTGAGGGGGCATGATAAGGAAAAAAAGCAGCACTGAGGGGGCATGATAAGGAAAAAAAGCAGGACTGAGGGGGCATGATAAGGAAAAAAAGCAGCACTGAGGGGGCATGATAAGGAAAAAAAGCAGCACTGAGGGGGCATGATAAGGAAAAAAAGCAGGACTGAGGGGGCATGATAAGGAAAAAAAAGCAGGACTGAGGGGGCATGATAAGGAAAAAAAGCAGCACTGAGGGGGCATGATAAGGAAAAAAAGCAGCACTGAGGGGGCATGATAAGGAAAAAAAGCAGGACTGAGGGGGCATGATAAGGAAAAAAAGCAGCACTGAGGGGGCATGATAAGGAAAAAAAGCAGGACTGAGGGGGCATGATAAGGAAAAAAAGCAGCACTGAGGGGGCATGATAAGGAAAAAAAGCAGCACTGAGGGGGCATGATAAGGAAAAAAAGCAGCACTGAGGGGGCATAACAGTCATCATTTTATTTCTTATCCTGTCTGTTTTGACCCCCAGACATGAGTGCAAAAAGGAAGAGCTATAACGTTGAGTATAAGAAAGCAATTGTGGAGGACTCACAAGGCAAGAATCTTTCAGCTTTCTGTAAAGAAAAGATGTTGGATCTCAGAATGGTTCGAAAATGGCAAACGGAGTACAATAAGCTCACTCAACAGGTGGATGAGGGAAAAGCTAAGAAGCGCAGGTCTGGATCAGGTCGGCAACCCTTATATCCTGAGTTGGAAGACATCATTGGTGAATGGATTGCTGACAGGAGAGCAAAGGCGTTGGTTGTACGCAGGGCTGATATTCAAGCATTTGCCCTTGCAATGGCACCACAGTTTGAAATGGTCCCAGAAGGATTCAAAGCATCACAACACTGGTTGGACGGTTTCCTTCAGCGATATGAACTGTCTCTAAGAAGATCAACAACACTGTTTAAGCTGGAAGATGTTGAAGTTATTAAACGTGCACTTGCATTCAAGTCCTTTGTTGATGGGATCGACTTTTCAAAATACCAAACCTGCAATATGATTGCTATGGATGAAACTGCAGTGTTTATGGGTCAAGGATCTCAAACGACTGTTAATCACAGGGGTGCCACGTCAATCTACATTTTCACCACTGGCTACGAAAGTGCACGGGTTACCTGTGTTTTGGCAATTCATCTGGATGGAAAGAAAGCCACACCTCTAATCATCAGTAAGGGCAAGAAAGATAAGATTTAACGTGTTTCAGGCATTTACGTTCTTGAAACCGAAAAAGCCTGGTGCACACAAGCAGTTATAAGGAAGTGGCTGGATTTAATGCTGCCACGTGTTTTGCGAGGTGACCAAAGAGGTCTGATCGTCTGGGATTCAGCCAGCACTCACCGCGCTAAAGACATGAAGATCTTCCTTGCAGAGAGAAGAATAGATCAAGTAATGATTCCCGCAGGAATGACTGCCTATCTTCAGACCCTTGATATTGCAATAAACAAGCCTTTCAAGGACCATTTGCGCATGGAAGTCAATGACTACATTGAAAATAGAATGGAAAGAAATCAGCGTGGAAACTTTGTGAAGCCCCTTCTGCAAGAGGTCGTGACTTGGGTGAAGAAGTCATGGGATAAAATTACTGACAGCTGTGTCGCCAATGCACTACGAGCAGGCTACCTGGACAAGACATGCTCATTTACGGAGAGCTATATTGCTGGACATGACAGATTGGGTCCACTTCTTCTGCAGGAAATGGAGGCGCAAGAAATCCAGGCCGGAATTCGGGGTATGGACACTTATGATGATGTTGTTGAAGAAGATGACATGACCATTTTTGAATAATGGTAGGATTTTTTGTTCACATTTACCTGTTTCTTGAAAATGCTTTAAATGTTAATTAAAATAAGACCTACCCCGAAAATAAGCCCTATGCTGTTTTTTTTGAACCAAAAAGAAAATAAGACAGTGTCTTATTATCGGGGAAACACGGTATCAGCAGCACCATCTAGCAGCTTCTGATTGGCTGACTGCGCATTGACCTCTCCAGCTGATAATACTTAAAAAATGATCATTGCAACTATATTATATAAATATTCCTATTGGAGTTTTAAAAGGGACACATCATATGTATTTAATTTAATTGAATCTGTATTTCTTTTTTGTATTTGTATGTAATTACATTTTATGTGGAACATGAAACCTTTGAATTTACTTTTAACTGTCAGGACACAATTCTGTATGACACTAAATTACATTATTTTTTTTTCATGCATATCTTTAAACCCAAATATAACTAAACTAATTCCACTGCTACAGCTCACAGATAAATGAAACTCCTACTATAGACAGATTCAAAAGAGATGATTAATGATTTCCTACAAAAAGGCTCAGATATCAAATTACTGAAGGATGAAGGTTGAAATACAGTTGCTGTTGAAAGGAAATTTTAATTCCTACACAAAAGAGAAACCAAAAAACAACTTTTATATAATGAAAATATTAGCAATATCAAAAACAAAATCAGCTAACTGATGCCAAAAGTTTGCAAACCTGAGCAGGTTTTAAATTGCCAGAGGAGCACTTAAATTCATAGTTTAAAAGTTAATTATAAAACAATCAAGTAACTTACAAATTTGCATACTATTCAGTAAAAATATCAACAGGCATCTAGTGTGTTTGCCCGTAATATACTCATAATTTTGGAAACATCAAAAGTATATATCAATAATATGTCACCGTATTGCAATCAGGTTGACATACTCATATCTCGCAGTATACTCATAATATTGTAAACATCAAAAAATATATCAATAGTATATCACTGCAATGCAATCAGGTTAACATGCTCATATACCTCGGAGAGATGAAAAACCAGCCGGCAGAATAAACTTCTAGCAATTAGCTGAAGTAAGTAAAGTGTCAGATTAATCCAATTAGTCACTTAGACAAGCGCACACGCTTACTTGTCTTGTAGATGGAAAAGTGAATCCAAAGGAATAAATGGTAATATATATTAGTACGATACTTATATGACATGCAGACCAATTCTGTGATATACTGCAGCAGAAGGTGGAAACTCTGGATCAATAGATCCTAAATAGATGACAAGTAATCTCGTAAATGTTCTATTTAGACTCTCCTGGCTTGCATAGACAGCCGCCAGCCAAACGATCCGTGTTAGCATGCAGATAACTGCAGCAGTGAAACAAATAGACAGTCTATGTTAAAGCACTTAACACGCATTTAACATTATTCCTCTGATGAAACCATGGTGGTCACGGAGAAACGCGTCAGCTTATGATTAATTCTTATCCAACACAGTAACATATTGGATTTCACGGATTTATACCCCGGGGTTATCCAGCGGCATATAAAGTAAGTGGATCAAGTGGACTCTATCTCATTGTCTCTCTCTACCGTCTACACCGGATGCCAAGCGTGTTAAGTGCTTAGCACCTAAGAAATTTTTGTTTAGTATTTTGTATTAGTTTAAAAGTATTCATCTTTTTGGGGAAAAAGTTCCTCTTTTGGATCCAAAACTGTCTTTCTAAAGAGTCCATATCATGAGTTTGTTTGTGTAAACTACTCCATCGGTTCCTATAAATACCTTATTGGGTCAAAATTAGTCTGTCCCTTGAGAGGAGAGGCAGTTGCGAGGTATGGAATATTTTCCACACCTCACACCTGCCTCTCCTCTCAGGACATTTACATTACTTGACTAGGTGATAATACTAGATTTGTGTATACTCCCTTCCTTTTGTCTGGACATCATGTCTTCATGACTGTCACAAAGACATGATGTCCAGACAAAAGGAAGGTATTATACACAAATCTAGTATTATCCCCTAGTCAAGTCAAGCAAATGTAAATGTCCTGCAGAGTGAGAGTCAGCGTGTGAAACCACACAGTGTGATTTTTGGACTCGTGCGATTGAAGCATAAAGACACTTGCGATTTGTGCACTCTGAACTGTCATTGTCTCGCTGCCTTAGGCTAAGTACACACTGGCCCGATGATTGCACGAAAAACCTCCAATCAGCAGACATCTGACCGTTTGGTCAGATATTGTGTGAGTGTAAATAGTGACACAATGATCTAAAGTAGTCCCAAAGTGCCCATCATCGTTTCATTTTGTTGGTCGCACTGTTTACTATTTTCTGACCAATCACCGACCGATCATGTAGTGCGTATGCATTCATGCTCACAATCTCTATAGAGTTTACAGAGTCGTGTTCTTTTTAGCCGATGCTAGCGATGAATGTCCCCGGTAAATAAATGGAGAGAGTGCTGTAGAAGGAATAATTCATTTGTTCATTATGAGACAGAATGTTTTGTTTCAGAGTCTTCAGAAACTAACAAAATTCGTTAGGACATGTGTATAGCTATAACAAGGCATTTTAATCTGTGTGACAAGAATGAATGAATATTGTGCTGTCATTCTCTGAAGAATAGAGGACCAGATGAAGAGCACAGATCTGAAGGTAAATCGTGTCAGTGTGTACGCATGAATCGCCAGACTGATCGGACTTTCAGTCATAGGTACAATCGTTTGAGTTAACAGGTCGGTCGGAAAATTCTTCAGGGTGTAACTAGCCTTACAGTTTATTTTGATTTGTTGTTCCTATGAGTTAACATATATTATTGTTTGCCATGTGTATTTATGTTAATTGTTCTATAAATTAGACAACTTGTTCTTAAATGTTGACTCCTAGTCACCTTCTCCACCGGGAGCCAATGGTCCCCAACCACCATGGGGGAGGCCAAGTCTTATCATTTTCCCACCTATCCCAATCTGGCTACACACACATATGCACACATTAATATAGCTTAGTGCTATTCAGTAGATTATAAGCTAGTTTTGCTCTCAACTCCACATGTGCACAAACTAATAATATACATAGTCCACTGTATAGCAACTATATATGTATAATGCTTATAAATGCATATTGCCACCTGAAAATAACTGTGATTATCAGTCAATTGTATGCACACGACATGTAGTCTCCAAAAAGAGATTCGGATAAATATCCCAGGATCAGGGTCCCTCTGTATAGCCTGATGCTTTTATTGTTAAGTAAGTATAGTAGCATTCTGTAACTATAGTAATCTGCAATGTTGTTCATCACTCCTCTGTGACTCACCAGTGTCACTTTTTCCTGGCTTAAAATTATTGTGCTTAACTGATTTGACACATTTCATTCAAAAACAATTAACAATCACACTTTCCTGATCACTTTTCCAAAAATAAACCTCTTGGTTTAAATGAACAGTTTATATTTTATTATCCATCTACAGCCTACCATTATGAGCTCAGAAAAATAGGGACATGTTCCTGGGTATTTCTCCACATTTTCTGTTATGGAAATATAAAATCAACATTTTCTCTATTTTTGCATTTTCCGCAGCATTTTTACCTGCTAGGTAATAATGTAGCATTCATGATCATGAGTTGCTTCGGAAACCGTGTATCAACAAAGGGAAGATCCCATAGACCAGTGGTTCCCAAAGTGTGCGCCGCGGCTCCCAGGGGTGCCACGGCGCTGTCACAGGGGTGCCGTGGCTGGGAAGAAAAGAAAAAAACAACTTACCAATCCGGCGGCAAATGGGACCCAGCATCCTCCTCCCTCCTCGCTTCTCCCTGAATGTCGGGCGTGACATCATCATGACATATTCAGTGAGAAGCGGCGGGAGAGAGGAGGATGCTGGGTCCTGGGCCCTGCCAGATTGATAAGAAGACAGAAAAAAATAAAAGAAAGAAGGTCAAGTATGGTAAGTAAAGAAAGGGGAGGGGAAATGGTGATAGGAAACCGCAATGGAGGGGCAAAAGAATGAAGGAGGGGGGAGAGTGAGGATGAAGGAGGGGGCAGAGTGTGGGGGTAAAGAGGGGGCAGAGTGATTTTTGTACATGTTGTTTTAATTTGTTTGATCTTATGCCTCTTAGTATTAGCTGTAAATGATTCTTTAACAGAAATATAATTGAAAAAAATATATAAAAATATTCTTTTTCCTTGGATTTATGTGTATTATTTTTGCAAACAACTTACTAAGTATTTCTGTCCTGACCTAAATACTTATTAATTTATTTTGACCCAATTACTTATAAAACGGGACTGCTCAGTGATTATTTTGGAGGGGTGCCTTGAAAAAATTATGGAGACTCTAAGGGTGCCGCGAACTGAAAAAGTTTGGGAACCACTGCCATAGACATTAATGATACGAATCTACAGGTGATACCTACTGTTAATTACATAAAATATAATAAAATATAAATCACTGCTTCCATAACCAACAAAGTGTGACATCAGTTCAACACCAGCTTATATCAGCTATATATAGCTAGAATCAATAAAAACCAATAATTAAATGACTGAGAAAATGTGATATATACTATAACTCAGCACGCTAACTCTCACAGCTCAGGACAAAAACTGGGGGGGGGGGTTGAATGGGAGGACCAATCACAAGCTGCAATCAGGTGTCTTCTGATTATATTCCTTAATTGTGCTAGGGTAGCAACATGTTAAGTTCCATTCATTTTTTGTATCTTTCTAGTTCAATTTATTTAATTTAAATGTATCTTCTGCTATGGATAAGGGTGTACACACTTGTGCCTGCATACAAAACCCATCACTACTTTCATTCTAATAAAGATACATACTTGTGTATACAATTGGAATATGATATCACTACAGAGCTCAATAGCCTCAATTAATGAGGGCACAAGGACAAATGAGGTCTGTGGGTGGTATAAAGTTTAAATATTGCCATATCTTGGCCCATTTGTTTAGATAGCTATGTCAAGAGGACAACTGCTGTAATTTTTTATACAACTTTATTCTGTATACAACAAAATATTTTATGCTTTTTAATCTCTGGTCATTTTTTATATGTCTTTTTTATTAATTACAGTTTATCTTTAGTTAATCTCTGTAAATTACATAGTTTTGCAAAACACCAATTATCCCTTTATTTTCAGTTCTGTTCTGTTATGTACTGTAAATCATTGTGGTAGTAGTGACACACTGAAGATAACAGAGATCACATAAACAAATTAACTGCCAACATATTGAATCAGTGGCAAAATAGACTTACAGATCCCACTTATAAACAGATAAAATCACTGACATATACAAAAAATGTCTAACTATAGAAAAGTCCAGTGACACTAGTGCAAAAGAGGATCCAAGGACAAATTATCTTTAGAAGGTCAATGAGACGAGTGGCAGTTAATATTCATTTCATTTATTTATGTGGCACCAGTCAGAGACTCTCTGTACAGAGAATATGTAGTTATTCACATCAGGCCCTTTCCCATTGAAGTTTTCTAAATTCTGTATTATGCTTGCACACACACGCACAAATGTACATTTTTCCAGAAGCCAATTCATCTACCAGTATGTTTTTGGACTGTGGAAGGAAACTGGTGCACCTAGAGGAAAGCCACATACACCCAGGGAGAACATACAAGCTCCACACCGATAAGGTCCTGGTCATAATCAAAACCACCTCTGTGTATTTAGGGTAGGCGTTGTAAAATTAATCAATTCTTCCATCTTGTAACTGCATTAGAGAAACCCAATTAATTAAGAGAATATATTCAAAATATTTAAATCATTTACATTTTTATGTTATTTATTACAGCAGTATGAGCAATGGCTAGACAAGTTATTTTATTCCCCAAGGCAAAGTTTGCAAAATGTGCAACCCTAACCATGTATGTCCGAAATTCATTTACTATTACTTGTACCTACCATTGCAATGGTAGGTAGCACAATTTATACCAGAAGAAGCCCCATACATTAAACCAGCATAATGATGCTACACAATATACCAGCACAGTGACCCTGTGATTCTGATGACCAATATAAACTCCATTCTGTGGTGTCAAGTGTTCAATGCAAAAACCTATTTTCTGGTGACTAGTTTACACTACAGACCCCATTCTCTGGTGGTTAGTAAAGTATGCAGAATACATTCTCTTTTGTCTCCTATAGAACAGAATTAGCTTTCTCTTTAGTGGCAGCATGCAGAGAACATTCTCTACCTTCTCTATTACCTAGTGGACAATATGGACCCATTCTCTGAGGTCTAGTATTTTAGACAGACATTACTCTATAGTGATTAGTGGACAATATATACCCAATTTTGGGTAGCTAGAGAATCATATAGATCTCATTCTCTAGTGTCTAGTATTGTATAAAGACCTTATTCTCTGATGGATAGTGCAGAAAACAGATTTTGTCCAGTGGTAGCTAGTGGACAATACAGACACTGTTCTCTTTTAGTGGACATTTCAGAAGGTATTCTCTGCAGGTTAGTATATAGTACAGAACCTTGTCTAGTAGAAAATAAATAAAGATGCTAATCTCTGGTGGCTGGTGAATATATACATTAGCAACCAGAGAATGGACTCTGTAAACACAGTGACCTCATTCTCTGTTGGGGCTCGATTCTCTGGTGGTTAGTATAAAATACAGGTCCTATTTAACGGGTCTCCGGCTTCCCACACTCTCTTAGTGGACATTACACAAGACACCTTCTGGAGGCTAGTTTAGATCTGCAGCTGCTGGGATTTACATTATGATTAGGGGATGCAGATGTGCTATTACATTTTTCAGCGACCCAATCAAATAAAAGCAGAATGTTCTGCAGCTGTTAGTTACCTCTTGTATGAGCTAATGCTTAATAATACCTTTCTCCTGATTAATCTACTATCAAATTACAAATTTTTCTAATTTATCATGTTGTTTTAGGATGTTTACAGGGAGTTTTAAAAAAATAACTTCAGCAGTCTTCAGAACAATGAAATAATTATTTTTATATATTTCTGTGATTTTTTTTTAATTTTTTTTTTAAGTATAACAAAAGCTGATGAAAAAATAAACCACTATATGCTTGCTCTCAGTCGTCAGTTTTTGATACTTATTACAACACAAGTGTGTGTAATTCAAATGAAATGTGAAGAAAAGTTAACCGGATCTCTGATATATTGTAGTTTCTTTTGTGGTTTAGAGCCTTTGATGTTCAGAGTTTCCAGACATAAAAGACTCAGAACAAGGTTTTACCACATAAGCTTTTGAAGCGTAGACAAAGCAACAGTGTGTTCCAAAATGGAACACACAAGTATCATACACCCCCTAAACCTTTCATGGGAAGAAAGCAGACACCATAAGAAACAAATCTGAATTTAGAAAAAGCTGAACTTGTTAAACTTGCATCTCATCATTCACTCACAAAGTATGTATGTAACTTGGCTGTATGGACTTTGTTCCATATAGTGGTGTGTATGATTGTATGTTCATCAACATTTATTTATATAGCGCTAGCA